>NW_015163690.1:108527-131665 GCF_001447785.1 Gekko japonicus | reverse complement strand
TCCTTCGGATGCCCAAAGGACTGGGCACGAAAATCCGTTAAAAGAACTTGCTACAGCACCGATCGATCCAGCGTGTGCACACTAGATCCCATGGGTGTGAATGCACAGATGACCACTCGAAGATCATCAGTTACAGGTAAGCAACCTGTTTTTCCATATTCTCAGAATGGCAAAATGATATCTAACGAAATGATATTTAAAATCAACATTGTTATTGTTCAGTCGCACAGTCGAGTCCGACTCTTCGTGACCCCATGGACCAGATCATGCCAGGACTTCCTATCTTCCGCCTTCCTCTGAAGTTGGCTGAACTTCATGTTCGTTGCATCTATGACACTGTCTAACCATCTCATCCTTTGCCGTCCCCGTCTTCTTTGACCTTCAATCTTTCCCAGCATCAGGGTCTTTTCCAGTGAGTGCTCCCTTCTCATTTGGTGGCCAAAGTATTTGAGCTTCAGTTTCATTATCTGGCCTTCCAGGGAACAGTCAGGGTTGATTTCTTTTAGGATTGACTGATTTGATCTTCTTGCAGTCCAAGGGACTCTCAAGAGTCTTCTCTAGCACCATAGTTCAAAAGAACCTATTCTTCGGAGCTCGGCCTTCCTTATGGTCCAACTCTTGCAGCCATACATGACTACTGGGAATACCATGGCTTTGACCATGCGGACTTTTGTTGGCAGGGAGATGCCTCTACTTTTTATCATGCTGTTTAGGTTCGCCATCGCTTTCCTCCCAAGGAGCAGGCGTCTTTTAATTTCATGTCACAGTCTTCGGTGATCTGGGATCCCAGATCAAAATTAACCTTTATTCCTTGATCCCAGATCAAAATTAACCTTTATACCACAAATAGGCATGCCTCCCAAATCTTATGTCATGACCTTCCAACTCAAACAATCATTTGTTTCTCAGTGAAAGCCATTCTTTCATTCACACCAAGGAACAAGCAGCAAAGTATATTTTAAAATCCTCCTCTCGCTTTTGCATCTTGCAGTACTTTATACTTACTGTCAATGCTCCCTCTAAGCTGTGGAGTCTTGTGAACAAAAATTCTACTTTGTGAGCTACTGGCATTAAAGTTGTGAGAGAGTGATTTGGCTGCTGCATCAATTAGTTTGGAGCCATCCTTCCTGAGCCAAGACAAACATGTGTGATCTGGAAACTAAAAAACTGTGA
Source organism: Gekko japonicus (assembly GCF_001447785.1). Lineage (NCBI taxonomy): Eukaryota > Metazoa > Chordata > Lepidosauria > Squamata > Gekkonidae > Gekko > Gekko japonicus. The sequence goes on along the minus strand of NW_015163690.1, from coordinate 130,492 downwards.
GCTAGCTCACACTAACTCAGCTTAGAAAGAATACTGCTTATTGTGCAGTTATTTCCCTTGCCACACAAATTTAGAGATGTCTTTTTGCCATTGTTTAAACAATGTATCAGTTATCAAAATTGGTATTGTTTGTTTTACCTAGAATGTTATTTCTTTATTATTTATCTTGACCACCACTATTCTTCCCATTAAAGACAATTGCAATTTGTCCCATCTTAATGTCTTTTTTAACTTCTTTCCATATTTGAGCATAATTGTTTTGGAATAACATACAATTCATATTTGTCAGGGTGATACCCAGATATTTTACCACCGTCTCCACCTTAAAACCTGTCTTCTTCATTAATTCAGTTTGATGTTTTAAACTCATATTTTTCTTTAAAATCTTTGTTTTTATTATTTATCTTAAAACCTGCTAACTCACCAAATTCTTTTAATTTAGTCCTCAGTAAGTCGACTTTATTTAAAGGATCTTCTTAAATTAACACCAAGTCATCTGCATACGCTCCTAACTTATAAGTCTCTTCTTTCATCTTTATCCCCTCAATTTTCTCCCCGTCTTACATCTCTGTTCAGTATTTCAAGTACTAAAATAAAATAAGAGTAGAGAAAGTGGACACCCTTGTCTTGTACCTTTTTGAATAACACAAGTTTTGGTTAGTTCTGCATTAACAATTATTTTTGCAGACTGAAGTATAGATTGATTTCACCCATTTTATAAAATTTTCTCCAAAGTTCATAATTCCAGTCTCTGTGAACAAAATATCTTTTGTATTTAGAAAGTGAGTCTGAGGATAGTTCAGATGATGAGCCTTTGATTAAAAAGTTGAAAAAGCCACCTACAGATGAAGATCTGAAGGAAACTGTGAAGAAGCTGTTAGCTAATGCTAACTTAGAGGAAGTCACCATGAAGCAGATTTGTAAAGAGGTAAGGGTTTGATGTTAGTTTTGTACACTAGTATGTTACTGAGCGTGGGCATGTGTGCATATATATTTTTCCATCACTTCTTGTGTTCTCTTGGTGCAGAAAAAAGACAGTAAATTAAATTGATGCCTTTTATTTTCTTTGACAATATCTAAATCCACTACTGGCAATATTTTATCAGTTACCTTACCAGAGTGTATGTAAATTGAGACCTGAAAGAGAGCTAAAAGTGGTAAAGAACCTATTTTGCATGTATAAACTCTTGAGCCCTAGATCTCTCCAAGTCTCAGGCATAAGGCCTAAGAAAGCCACCTGTCTACCTTGAATGGATATTACTAGTTGATGTATAGTACTCTTCTACTTGAAACAGTATCTGTCTTATAGGCTAGTTCCTTATGGTAAGGCTGAGCTAACATGGTATGCTTCAGTTTATGTTCACTTTCTGCATACTGCCAGTGCATTGCTCTTCAGCATTTACAGGTTGTGTTCTCTTTATCTTCCGGTTTATTAAAGAGCAGTTGGTTGCATTTTTCATCCCATTTATATCTGAGGTGATTATTCCTATGTAGCAATAACATGAGCATTCTGTCTTCTTTTTGTTCTTTCTTACTTTGTTCTTGGGTTTTTTTGTTTTCTTAAAAAAAAACTTTAATTAGATTTCAGTCCTAAACCTATTGATTTTCATCAGTCAGTGTGCTTACGAGTGTAACTTAAATGTTAGGTATTTGCTAATGGTTAGAGGTAGACTAGTAGTACATAGAAACTTGCATGTTATATGCAATGAAATCTGACTCATATTTTGTAAGTCACACTTTGTTCAGTGGGGCTTACTTTCAGGTAAGCTTACGTAGAATTGCAGCCAATTGTTGTCTGGTGTGAACTTGTTTGGTTATTAGTGTTTATAGATTTCCAATTATTTATATTCCACTTTACCTTCTCAAGGTGGCTAACAAAACAGCAGAGGTTGTGTGGTCACAAACATAGGTGTCGTGGTTTTGGTTTGTCACTACATACACCAAACATTTTTGATTGTACACATTTAATCTTTGCAGAATATAATGTATTAAGATAAAGAAAATGAGGAATAGTTGGAATAGAGGGAGCTTTTTGTTTTGTATCCTGCCTAGACTTTGCCAGAAATCTTCCGTAATAAGGACCATACTAATTTGCAAACCAAATAAAATATTTGTTTTGTATTTGGTGTGAAAAAGGTCCAAAAAACTAAATATTGATCAACCAAAGCATAGGGGCTACTCTGGATCCTGGAGTCTTTGCCCTCCATTTTCATGCACATCTAGGTAGAAGTTTTTGTTCAGTATCCAGGATAAAGGAAGATCCTTCATTTAAACAAACCAGGCATCTCTTCACTGAACATTCATGTCTACACATGTAGTGAGGGAACAGCAGGGGGCGTGAAGGATCTTAGAGGGCTCTGCTGATCTTAGAAAAGTGGGAAAACATTCAAACAAATACTACAGGCAGTTTCATTGGTTTTGTTTAGGTAAGTTTCTTAGATCATCTGGAATGTATTCTAATTGTACTACTTCAACTGACATTCATGTTATATTGTTTCCTCTAGGTATATAAAAGCTATCCCAATTATGACTTGTCTAACAGGAAAGATTTCATCAAAAAGACAGTGGAAGAGGTAAATACTGGATGAGGGAAACGTGGTGTGACAGAAGGACTTCATGTTTCAGATGTTTGGATAACTTTTGGACTTTTAATAAGTGTTTTGAGTGGATGTTAAATTTTTACTTGAATTGGTTAACTACAAAGCTATTAGTTTAGGAGAGAACCAGTATAGGAGTGGTTAAATGGGTTAACCCTGCAGTCAGGTATGTATGTATTTATTTAAAATAATTGTATCCTACATATCTTTAGAGTCAAGGTGGCTTAACAGTGCAACAAAATTTCAAGGATCCAAAACATAAAGAGTTCATTAACAAAACTAAAATAATGTGCAAATTAAAAAGACACAGCTGAATAAAGAGTTGATCTTCTCCCACCCTCACGCCCCTTGAAATAGAGCTGTCTTGCACAGCTCCTTTTTAAAATGTAGCAAATGAAAGCATCTTCCACACCCACTCTGGTAGGCCATTCCAGAGGACTATGCCTCCAGCAGAGAGAGGGCCCATGACCTAGAGCTGTTTCTGTACAGACCTAAGAGGATACCACAAGGAGAAGGCTAGCTGAAGAACATAGCTAGCAGGTAGAAGAATACCAGGAGATGCAGCTCAGTCTTTTTGAACCTTGAGGAAGTAGAAGCAGGGGTGACAGAAAAATTACTTAGCAATTTTGGACATGTTAGCATATCAGGATAGGATACAGTAATTTTAAATAAATGCATATATACCTGGCTGCAGGGTTAACCCATATGCATTGAAGAACCATCTGTGTTAACTTCTGAATCAGTCCACTGGCTCACGTTGCTTAACAGTTTTGAATCGTAATACATGTTCCAGCAGTTGTTTTTTTTCTTTAACTGCTCAAGAGTACCTTCCAATTTTGCAGAAAGGATTTGTCCCTAAATTGGAACTTCACAATAAGTTATGTTCATAGTAAGTTGAGGTGAATACTACGTACTCAGCGAAGCAGTGTTCACAATAAGTTGACGTGAGTACTGCATACTCAGCAATGCAGTTTAAAGAAAAGATCAGTGGTGGCAGCAGAAAGGAAAGCAGAGGTGCATGGTAGTATAGGGGTATTCTGTATCTACTGCCCAGTCCCTGCCATGTTTAGTTGGAAGTAAGGTCTGATTTAAGTGAGAAGATGGCAAGGCAAAAGTGCTTCCATGTAAGGTTTTGCAAAGGCTCAAGGAGGAGCCAGTTTGGTGTACTGGTTAAGTGCATGGACTCTAATCTGGGAGAACCGGGTTTGATTCCCCACTCCTCCACTTGCAGTTGCTGGATGACCTTGGGCAAGCCATAGTTCTGGCACAGCTGTTCTTGAAAAAGAGCAGTTTCTGTCAGACCTCTCAGCTCCATCTACCTTACAGTGTGTCTGTTGTGGGGAGGGGGAGGGAAAGGAGTTTATAAGCCGCTCTGAGACTCCCCTTCACTAAGGACGGGATATAAATAGAGATGTGAAGGCCCAGAAAAAAACTGGAAAAATTAGGGGGGGAAACGGGTTTTTCCGTTTTTTTCCTGAAGCCCTTTTTGTTTTTTCCCGAAAAATTGAAAAAATAAAAGAAAAATTTATTATGGAACGTTTTATTTTAACATGATGAATAAGATATTAAGACAATCTGGAAAAGAAAAAAGACGTGCTAATGTAGCATTTTTTTCAATTTTTCTGAAAATTTCAGGTTTTTTTCCTGGAAAAAAAAGGGGGGAACCCTGGGGGGTTTTCAGAGCTTCAAAATTTACGGAAATTTTACATCTCTAGGTATAAATCCAATCTCTTCTTCTTCTTCATTTATATTGTGCTGTCACCTGTGCAGAGAATTGGTGTGCACTTCATTGCATGCCAGAGATCTAAAGCCCTTCCTAGTAGTGTGCTGGCATGCTGTTTAGATTGAGTGTGAGTCATGTTAATTTCCTTGGAACTTAGTTCCAAGTAAGTGGTTAAAATGGCAGTCATAGTATGTTTTGAACAAGGGTGGGTTTAAATAGTCTGCAAAAGATTAAAAATGTAAACCAACTTCTCTTCTAGCTCATTTCGTGATCTGATGGGAAGAACGCGAAGATTGGATATTTGTTCCCATGGATTTAAATATTTTGTACACACCAGCAAAAATGTTAAATTTTTGCCTTTTTTTATAACATAGTGTTTTGTCAAGGAAGATTCTACAAACTTAATGTTCTGAGTGCTGAAATTGCTTTAACTTTTAAAAATTGCATTTAATGCAGTTCTTAGATTTCTGCATGGTGATGAGTGTTTTTTGCTTTCTACTTTGTACATCATGACATTTCTTTTTACATGTAGGTCTGTGATAGCTGTTGTAATTTTAGTGCATTGTAATGTAGAGAATTTTTTTTTTAAGAAATCAAGTAATATGAAAACTATCAGCACATATGTATGCGGAGATTAATATTGCAGTATTGGGCATTACGTTTATTTTGGATACATATCCATTCTGTTGATTAGGAATAAAAACATTTCCTAATTGCAAATACTCTAAATTATCTTGCATGCATGTACATCTGAGAACTTGCAAAGCAATTGGCAAATAGATGTTATTTTTGTACCTTTAAGACCTTGCTGTTGTATATAAGCTTGATTCAGATTTCTTGACAAAAAAACTTTTTAAAAAATGTGTGTGAGAGAGAATTTATGACCCATATCAGTGTTCAGGAATAGGCTGAGATTAATTAGGAACAATCATAACTACCCTATAAAAGTTTGCTTACCTTGAAAGGAAATTCTAACTGCCATTTTATTTTTCAGTGTTGAAATTGGTAGTGGGGATTATAAACCTTGTTCCAAAGGTTTGACAATAATACCCTGTATGCAGAACCTTAAGGCACAGGGGGAGAAAACATGCAGCTTTGACTTCTAAGATAATTAATAAACTTCCTTGCAGTGGTTACAATTGGAGAAACGGATCATGTTGAGTGGGTGTATGATCCACAGTTCTTGAATAGATGCAGTACGACTAGTAAACAATTTCTAGAAAAACAAGCCCAGTTATGTAGGAATAACTTTAGTATGGTCCCTTAATGTCTTGGTAGCCTCAGCTGGACATTTCTGTATTCTTGTCCAGAATGAGGATGTACTATAAATAGGATAAATGTTTAACTGTTGCCTGTAGTGCTGACTAAGTCTGTTTTTGTTAAATAATTTCCCCCCCTAAAAACCTCAGTTCCACAAATAAATATGCATTAAAGTCTAGACCAACAAATACTTGTTCACAACTTTTATGGAACTATGAAAAGGTACATAACATGATCATGAATTAGTTCAACAAATGCCAAACAAGTATGTGTCATAATGTAAAATGTAACCTCTCCATGATTGTGTTGGTTACAAGTACTGCAGATTTTTAAATATTGTAGTAATGTGCAGTTGATGAAAGTAGAGATCTACATTCTGGAAATATTAAGCCAGTTAGTAATCTGACCGATCTCAACCATTTTTACGACTTGCTGTGCATGTAATTCTTTATATTAAGGCAAATGTAACTAAGTTTTGTATTCAATAAATGTCTTTAAGGAAAGTATATATTTTGACATTTCAATACATGTACAGTAAAATTTGATAAAGAACAAAGGGTGCCTGTTGTGTCTCATCTAGATAAAAATATTCAGCCTTTTCCTTGAAATAAGGTACAAAATCTCCAAATCCAGGTGAGGAGGTAAAATTTCTATGTAAGATTATCTCGTTATAACACAAATTCACCTACTGTGTATAGGTGTGTGGATTAAGATATAGTGCCCTTAAAAACGGTGGGGGTTTGGCACCTTTGTGAAATCAGCTGTATCAGCCTGTCTGAATTTAAGTATTTGTCTCCTGCTTAACTCCCAGAAAGGACCCAAAGCAGTTCCTTCCCCCTGCAAATACTATACACCAGTAGCCAACAGTACTGTAGCAAACTGAACTCATGCCATTTTCTAGTGAGAGAACCATAAGATTATAGGAGCTGTTTCCCCCTCCTAACACTTGCTGCAGTGATTGCTAGTTGTATCTATAGTCTGTTTCATGCAGGTTTTTCTGTCCAAGTCTGTATGGGGGTTGATGCTGGATTATGCATGTAAGCTAGTCCATAAAAATAGCCTTTAAAGCACGGGTGTCGAACTCATTTGTTATGAGGGCCAGGTCTGACATAAGTGGGACCTTGTTGGGCCAGGCCCCATGTTACATAAAATGTAATGCCAAGTAGCGGAGATATAAACTTTATAAAGGACACAAACACAAAGGATTTTTTTTACTTAAAATAAAAACATACTTAAAACATTAGCAATATTTTTTTTTAACAGTGTCTGATAACTGACACCTCTTGCTCTGAATTATTGCATCAAAAGGTCTGTGCTGTTGCAGTCTTGAGTATGCTGTTCAGATGTGTATCTAAGCTGCAAACCTACGATGATGCAGCAGCACTGGAAGAAGAAGACAGCCAGGACTTCCGGTCTACGGAACAGCGATGGCGGATGCTCTCCCCACTACGGGGAAGAGCGAATCGCACACCAATGGCCTGGAGGGGTGCCACCTCAAGTGACACCTCCGCGGGGGCTTTTGAGGGGTAGCCTCTCCGACGGCGCAATGCCAGAGAATTGAGGCTTCTCTCTGCCCCAACGATCCAATCGCTGAGTGGCCTTCGGGCACAAGCGGGACTGACCGGGACAAGCGCTGGAGATCGAGCGGAATGGCGGATAACCGAGTGCGGTCAGAAATTGACTGACAATGAACGTGAGTTCTGGGGAAACGGAGTAGGTTGAAAAGCGATCCCCCCTCGCGCGGTTGAAAAAGTGACTGCAAAGAGGGACGCTTCTTATGCGAATGAGCGGATAACGGACACAAAGGGGGAGAGGAAATAAACCGAAAGTGTTTTGAGGGACTTATCTGAATTGTGAAGTTGTTTGGCGAGTTTTCCGAGTTGCGTGGAAGCGGTTGAAACTGTAAACAAAACTGAAAGATGGCGGCCCAGCAGAGAAAGTTTAAAACGAAGCCAGGCAGCCAGAGTCCGAAACCGGAAGAGGGAGCAGATGTCTACAAACTCCTGGCGGATATGCTTAAGCCAGTGATGGAACAGTGATGTAAACAAAACCAGCAATTGACTGTGATGAATAAAAACTTTGCAGCACAGCAGCTTCAGCTGAATGAAACAGAGAAAAAAGTGGAGCAGGCAAACAAGAAAATTAAAGAAATAGACACCACAAGCAAGAAGTTGAAGAAAAGGCTGGGAGATGTGGAAACGAAGCAGAATTGCCAAGAGAATCTAGTTTTGCAGCTACAGATAGAAAAAGCTAACATGATTCTCAGGTTTCAGGGAGTTCCTGAAACGGATCGGGAAGACTTGAAAAAGGTGCTCAGTGAGATCATCACTTAACAGCGGATGAGCTTGTAAATTAAATGGAGTCAGCCTATAGGGCATACTCCAATTACATTAAAAAAATAGCTTACCTGGAGAAATAATGGTCAGGTTTTCAAGAAGACAAACTAGAGATGCCATTCTAAAAGCAACATCAGCAACTCCACTGAAAATGGGAAATGTAATCATTAAAACTTTAAAGGACATTCCATTTGAAAGCAGACAAAAGAGGAAAAATTTCAAGGACTTAATTTCTTTTCTTCAAACTAATGGAATATCGTATAGATGGGCGGTCCTGGAGGGTGTCATCTTTAAGATCAACGATAGAAGAGAGAAGATAGATTCCACTTTTAAAGCTAAAGAATTTTTGAAACGTCAGCTGGGGACAGATGATGAGTCTAAAGAGGGAGAATCGAAGTCTAGTGACTGCTACCTTGGGAACGGAAGAGAAGGGTGCAGGACCTGCCAGATTTTAGAGACAGAAAGCCGAAGTAAAGGCAGAAGGACTTGGAAAATGGCCTTCTGAAGCGAAGAATAAGATGATGATCAGAGACTTCTCTCATAACAACTAACAAAATAACATATAAATAGCGAACTGTTATAAGCAAGAACTCTACAAGTATATTGTGATAGTAAAACTAATCGTACTAACATTTTTACTAACAGTGAAAAGATCTCCTCTTGGGGTTTTAGTTTAGTGTAGTTTGCTTTCCTTTATCATTAGTTGTAGTCCCTTCCCTAATATTTCTTTGTAGTTTTGGTAGTATTTGCAAAATAAAAAATATCCCTCCGGGGATTTAAAGAAAGAAGACGACGACAGCCAGTTCCACTGCGGGCCTCATCTGGCACCCCTGCTTCAAAGGATCCAGAGTGTCTTGGCTTGGATATGTTAGAATAGATTGTCTATAATTTTCAAAGTTATGCATAACATTTTGTAGTTCATTTCATGTTTTGTTCTGTAGAAACTATAGAGATATGACAGGTAGTGCAAAGAAAGATAACTGAATGGAAGATAGATCCTGCTTTCTACTGGTGGAGGAGGGTATTTGTGGGAGCCTTAGATCTCCAGCCCCCTCTACAGCCAACACTGTACTGAGGATGGTAGGTAGATCCCCAGCACCTGCCCTGCCTGTTCCTCAAGCAGGACACAGAGCTTTGCTCTTCATCTGCCACTAGGGTTGCCAGGTCCAGGTTGGGAAACTTCTAGAAATTTGGGGATGGCACGGGCCTCAGTGGAGTACAATGCCACAGTGTCCCCCCTCCAAAGCAGCCATTTTCTCCAGGAGAACTGATCTCTGCAGTCTGGAGATGAGCTGTAATTCTGAGGGGATCCCCAGGTCCCACCCGGAGGCTGGCATCCCTGTCTGTCTGTGCAGGTGCTTGAAAAGGACAAGAGTGACCCAAGTCTCAGCCATTCTGAGGCTAATCGTTTGCTACTGAATCTGTGGTTCAGACCCACTACTGCAAATTCAGATAACCAAAGATTGAGCCAAGTCAGTGTTGATGTTGAATTCCCCACTGGGCTGTTAGGCCAAGGTAACTGGTGTGTGGTGTTCCTGCCATGCAGCAGAAGAGCAGCCTCTGGGTGGAAAGTCAGGGACTCCCATTCCACACTGTGGTGTCTGTTAGTGTGAGGGGCAGGGCTTCTCACCACCTGCTGTTTGAAGACCTGGAGAGTTTGTCTGATCAGCCAGCCAGTACAGACTGAGGTCCCTCTTGCCCTTGAACCACTTGGCTTGAGCTAGGCTATTGGGCCACTGTGGTTCCCTTGCTGGCCGGAGGGGAGAACACAGAAACTCCAGTTATTCGTATTCATGGTTTCTCCATCAGCAAAGGTACATGGCCAGGGCAGCCATGATCTTTGTGAGGCCTAATGGGAAGTATAGCTGGTTATGAAAACCCCAAGGTGTTGTGTGCAACAGGGAAGTGAAAGGCAGGCTTCCGCTAGGTCAGTGGAGGCAAGGAAGTCACTCGTACACAGGACTTCAGGGGAATGGGCAGGAAGCTGTTTTGCACTAAATCAGACCACTGGTCTGTGAAGGTCAGCATTTTCTCCTTAACTGACAGCATTTCTCCAGCCTCGCCACTTGCCCCTCCCTTTCCCAAAGTAGTGCCATAACCTTACTGAGCATAATGACAGTTTTCTCTACGGCAACTGAAAAGCAGCGACATGGAGAATGCATGCAGAGCTGAAGAGAGATTTATCTGGTTTCCTGTTTCAGGCTTTCAAAAGCAAGACTGCTTCCTAGAGCCTGCTGTGTAGCAGCTTAATGTACTTCTATCACACCTTATTATCTATCAGTTATTCATACTGAAAAGGCTTGTAGAATCCCCCCCCCCATTTACTCCAAGAGGGATTAATGTCAGCACAACCAAGCGAGCACTTTCCAGTTTTATTGTGTCACCATTAAGTCATATGAGCTGCACACTGCAGACATCATGCACCACAGCCAGAAGAGATTGCTTTTTTAATGTTACCCCAGATTATTTACAAGGCATTTTTGTATGTACACAACAGAAAATGAGCATGCTCAGAAAATAAACTTCGCAAGGTTTTTAAAAAATTCTTTGGGATCGTTATGTGAACCCTCTGACTTCCTGAATGATATTTAAATAACTGCTTAAAAAAGTAGTTTCCATTATTTCAACAGGTTTTTTATGGATTAGTGTTTCTGTTGCTTAAGCACTTTTACAAGGCTATTATTTACAACTATTTATAGAGCAAATGGTTGCATATTTACAGAATGAACTTCCATTTTGTCTTTGTACCAATTACCACAAAATCCTTACAAGTAATGCCTAATTTCAAGTGCACAAGAGCTTTGCTTCAAAGAGGCTTGTAGTGTTCACTTCAGACTGTCCCCGAGTGCAAATCTGTCTGTTTTTGAATCCTGATATAACAAATTAGCACTTCAGGTAACAGCAGGACTCCTACCTACGAAAGAGACTAGTTTACATGATCACCATTTTGCCTATTTAAATTTTTAAAGAGCAGGAAATACAGGGAAATTATATACAACACTTTTCATATTTTCCATTCCTCACTAAATATTTTCTGTTACACTAATAAAATGACAGCAGTTTAACTGTAAAGATCATCATTTAACAGAGTTTCCCCCCCACACACTCCTCTCTCTGCTGTGATCCCATAAACAAAGTACACTGCTGGGCTCTCTATACTTCAGTACTTATGTGCCAGCCTTTGCTGATTTTAGCGGAAAAGATGAAAACCTCTGCTTAATTCTGTCATGGACCTTGGTGGAATTCAAATATGCTTAATGCAGCAGGATGACAGCATCTTGTTTTACCTAGTACAGCTCACAAAAGTCTTATAATGCCAAGCCCTCACCATGGCGTAACAACCATACATATAAATGACTCTACCTACACACAAATGATTTACTGGTTTCAGCTGGTCTGTTTCAAGGATCAGCAAATCTCAAGCCCCACCCTATTATATACATACAATAAGGTGTTTGACATTTCCTATGACAATAAAATGAGATTTCTATGAGACTGTTCTATATATCTCTTTTGATTACCAGCAAACTCCACTGCTATGTTTGTAAGCAGTTCCAGTCATCTGATCTAAAAGGAATTATCTACATTATTCAAAGCATGATTGGAGGCAGCCGATACCTTTCTTGCAGTTCCACCATTTGCTATTCAACAGTTTGCCCGCTGCCATTTTGAAAACACTGTCATAATCAAGTATTCTGCATTACTAAACCTCAGAAGGACCACAAAGGAAAATATACGGGTCTGGGCACTCAAATGTCCACAGACCTTGTTCATATATCAGTTAGCATCCCATGCTGAGACACATGGACATAATTGCATCTTCAGGTGGAAAAAAGTAATGCACAACAAAAGATGGAAGTTTTTTTTAAAAAAAAGTCTGTAAACAGTAGTTTAGCCTTCAGAATGCTGCTATCTTGCTTGCTTCTCGGACGCCGCTCAAATATGCTCCTGTAACTGTCTGCGGAAAGTGCCTATTAGTGGCCTATTTAAAAGAGAGAGAGAAAGAAATCTGAGAAAATGTTATATGAAAAGAAAAATGCATCAGTAATACATAATGCTTGCACCGGCACACACAGAAAGTTTCTCGTTTTGATTTGGTCAGAAACGTATATCAAGTAAAAGTCCAAACAGAATTTAATATTTAAGGATAGAATTATTGGGTATTCTCACAGTGGAGAGATTATAATTTACACAGTACTTTGATTTGGTATGATGAGCTGCCTAGATTGTGAAATCCTATGTTTTTTAAAAATGGGATTCGCTGGCACAAGAGACTGGAAGTGGATCCAACCATCTTCCAAGGAGCCCTCGTCCAATTTAAGCAGCTCTTCCACTGGAGGATGGTCTCTTATGCTAGATGAAGGTTTCAAGCTTTGCTCGGTGGAGCGGTAGGACGGGCAGGATCCACCCCAGTCTTTCTCAGAGCAGGGAGTTGGGCCAGTTGCACTGGATCATTTCCAAGCTGGACTTTTTAACAGGTTTCCTAAGAAGAATCAATTTACTGGCAGAAGTTATTGTAAATACTTATTTTCCTACCCTATTTCTAGCCAAAGTATAGTCTCCTGAAGCAGCTCAATCATAAAAGCAAATTACATAACGTAAAACCTAATTTAAAGTAACAACGCCCTAAAACCACACTAAAGACCAGCAAAAAACCCCACATTAAAGCCAGTGAACTACCAATAATGACATCCTTCCCCTACGAGCATAGAGGGAGCTGGCCAGGTCTCTCCCTTGGTAGGGAAACCTGCAGAAAGGGTGCCAACCCACAGAGGAGGCCTACTGCGCCTCCGATGGCAGGGGTAACTGCAGCAGGGTTTTTCTAGCAGATTATGAGGGCACAGGAAGGAAGACAGAAAAGGCACCCCTTCAGCAATCCATGACCAAGACTGACTGTTTATTTATTTATTTATCGTATTTATATTCTGCCCTCCCCGCCGAGGCAGGCTCAGGGCGGCTTACATAATATTAGACCAGAGATAAAACAGATAATTACATAAAATCACAATAAATATAAATTTAACAGACAGTACACAAAGAGCTAGCACAGGTTAGGTCACGATGGCAGGCATCTGACAGTCAGCTAGTATCATAGTCTGGGACTTGTCGACGGAGCACGGGCTATTCAAGTTGGTATGATATTAGAGCCAGGACCTCAGATTGATGGATGCGACTCACTAATCAAAGGCCTGGTGGAAGAGCTCCATTTTATAGGCCCTGTGGAACTGTGAGAGGTCCCGCAGGGCCCTGTTGTCTTCTGGGAGCTCATTCCACCAGTATGGAGCTGCCACTGAGAAGGCCCTGACCCTCGTCACTGTTAGCCTGGCTTCTCTAGGGCCCAAAAGGACATTAAGGACATTAACTGGTAGCCTTTTTTTGCCATCAAGTCACAGCTAATTTATGGCACTCCCATGCGTTTTCAAGGGCACTGATGTTCACAGGTGGTTTGCCGTTGCCTGCCTCCGCATCAGGACCCTAGCATTCCTTGGTGGTCTTTATTCCTAATACTGCCCAGTGCCGACCCTGCGTAGCTTCCAAGATCTGATGAGATCAGGCTAGCCTGGGCTATTCAGGTCAGGGTAGTAGCCATTCAGACGAGGTATTATTGGTTAACTTCAGACTAAATTGGCAATTTCCACCTCTTCCCCCTTCCTACTCCAGACCCCCCCCATGTAATTTCTCTAGGCCCCCTACCCCTCAGGAGCAGCATTTTGGGGCAATCAATGGGCTGCAGAGGGAGGGAAGTAAATTCCATTCTGCCACAAAAAACTTTAGCCTGGGTCCAACCCAATGACTTCTCTTCCACTGAAGACCATCAGTGACCTCTTCACTGCACTCATACACTCTGTGAGGGTTTACTGCACTTTTCTAATTTAATTACCAAGATGTGCATTAATTGTGGCCAGATATCTGTTTCCCAGGAAAGGATGGAGTGCATCAATCACAGATTCTACTAAGAATCCAGCACCAGACTCGGGTACCTCAAAGCTGCAAACTTGGATCTTTCAGAGAGAATATGACTCTATCCAAAAGAAGCCCTGGATTAACTGACTCACCCACCTTCAGTTTCTCACTCTAGCCTAATTTACACATTACTAAATCCATTTCAAAGAAGCCATGGCCTCACTGGGATTAGAAGGAAACAAACATTTAAGTGGATGTTGTTAGGAAAGGGTGAATATGCGTTTAGAACAAGACAGGCGTCTCTTCCAGAAAGGAGGGAGGATAAGATCCCCAACCTACATTCCAAGGAAGTGACATTTTATGGTGACCAGATGAGCTGAGAAAAATGGCAGAATCAACAGGCCAAATTTAAGCATTTGGGCCAGGCTGTCAATTGTCTTGATAAATTATTAGTGGCTGGCTCAACCTCTTGAACACAGATCATTTTGGTGCAGTGTGTGATACTCCTTTTATCACTTTTGAAGTGATTGGTCAGAAAAGTTCTGATTGGGCCAGGTAGGGAATTCCCAAACTAGGGAGAATATCCAGTAAATGGGGCAAGCAGGAAGTACAGGTCTGTGTCAAGATCTCAGTGGCAGGATGCAGAGGTCTCTAACCCCTTGTCAGGGACAGATGGGAGATGTCAGATGTCTGATTTCTATCATCTCGGTCTTGAACCCATCCTTATTAGAGGGACATTAATCTCGAATGAGCACTGCAACACCACCTCCTCGTCCCCCAGTTATGTACAGATAATTATGTTTTTAAACTTTTCATCTCTGGGTTTATTGGGACGGGACTGTTGGAAAGATCGCACAAGTGCTTGGCTGCTTTGGCATGTTTAACAGTCAGAGTGAGTACCCAAAGGAGAGTTCTGACAGACAAAAAATGGAAGATGAGAAGAGGCTGAACTCCTCTCTGCTCCCAAATATAAATCCAGCCAGCCAAAAGGGGGAAAGGGACTAGAATAAGTCCTGGCTCGGGAGGGGGGCCCCTCCCCATGATGGCAAGAATATCCCTAGGAAAATGGAAATACTGTTTCTTTTTTTAAAAAAAAGAGAGCCTTTGGCACATGACCTTGGCAGAGTGTGCTGAAATAAGACTTTGGTACAGTTGGGGAAAGTTGGTGGCTGCGGGAAGCCAAGAGGAGGAGGGTCTGTGTCAAGTGCCCTCAGCTGCACTATCGGTCATGTTAACCAGTCCTTCATGTTAACCAGTGGTTTACATTTAATAAAGCATTTCTGTGGATGGAAGGATTTCTACCTACAGAGTATGGCTTTGTCTCTTCCCTCCTGCCACAGCCTCAAATGCTCCCCCCAGTGCTGGTCCTGAGCATTCCCCGTCCCCCAAGGGGTATTCTGGGCTATGGCAGGAAGGAGGTGAGAAAACCACCCTCTGCAGATGGAGCTCCTTCATTACAAAGCAGTGGTTTCAACGGTCTCAAAGAATAAGGGGGTCCATAAAAATAATGTGGCTGATGTGTCAAATACTGCTGAAAGTCCAGGAGAATCAAAGACATATTTCCCATCTGCGTCTAACAATGTTATTGATCAACACAATCAGGCAATTTCAGTTCCAAAACCAGGCTAAAATGAATTTGAATGTCCAATCCCTGCCATCTCTAACACATACATGATCCAGGCAGTTGGGGTGAGATATATCTTTCTACCAAAAAACCGAAAGATCTGTTGCCACTCACCCTACTGTCCCAACTCAATGTAAAGCAGCTCATTTTTACGGGATCGGAAACTTATTTCAAGTGCAGCACCTATTTCTGGTTTTACTGGCTCCCCATAATACCTCCATAGATAACGGTTTATCATCTGTTTCAGCTTGTAGGTTGTTTCAGCAGAAACAAAATCCTTCAATAGATAATCAGGCACACAATCAAATTTACCTCGCCAGCAAAGAAGATGGTTCCTTGTATGTCTTCTGCTAGGATGTCATAAGCTTCACCACTGCCACCTGTCTTTACAAAACTATATGCCATCTGGATCCAAGGCTCTTTGTTCCACCGTGTCACAAAATACTTGACAGGGTCTGGCACTTCCTGCATTATAGAAACAAATGTATCACAGAATCTAATAAACAGAGAGTAGACCAAATGCATAGTACAGTATGTTTTAAATGCCTATTTAATACTCCTAGAGTATTACGCTAATGTATTATGTTTTAAATAGATCCATGAGCATTTTAAATCAAAATACAAATAGCCACGTGTTTCCTATTGAATTCTTCAAAGAGCATCCATGCTTGCTGTTTGAGAAAACAGACCTACCTGTTCCTTAAACAGTTCACGGAGGACAATCATGCACTGCTGAAGAACCTGCTTATCTTCCATGTTCTTGATACTTGAAACGGCATCGCCAGTGATGACAGACATCAGAACACAGCATTTACGCTAAAGGCAAAACAGATACAAGGATAAGGGCAATGACAACATACTGTAGTTCTGTAATCGAAAGCCTCCCTCCTCAATAACCCCCTTCTACACTAACGCGACTTACTTATAAAATGGAAAAGATTATAGGCACCTATCTAAGTTGTAGACTCACTGAGAAATACTCATATCCTGTGTGCCTACAATGGGACAATTTTGACAAAGTGTCCATATTATTGTTTTATTTATTTATACCCCTACTTCCCCCCCCCCAAGCAGCTTTCGGAATTCAAAGAGGTTTACAACATTGTCTGCCTTCCGCCATGTTATCCTACCCTGTGGGAGAGGTAAGGCAAGAGAGACACAGGCCCACAGTCACCCCAGGAGCTTCCATGGCAGAGTGGGAATTTGAACCTGTGTCTCCCGGATTCTGCGGGCTTCCATGGCTGCAGTGGCTCAAGTGGTTAAGATGCTGAACTGCAGGCTGTGGAAGGTCGGTAGTTCAGCAGTTCGAAACCCGGGTGCCGCATGATGGAGTGAGCTCCCATCTCTAGCTCCAGCTCCTGCCAACCTAGCAGTTCGAAAGCAAGAAATTGCAAGTAGATAAATAGGTACCACTTTGGTGGGAAGGTAACAGCGTTCCGTGCACCTTGGTGTTTAGTCATGCCAGCCACATGACCACGGAAACGTCTTCGGACAGCGCTGGCTCTTCGGCTTTGAAACAGAGATGAGCACCGCAACCCTAGAGTCGGATTCGACTGGCTTTCGAGCAAGGGAACCTTTACCTTTACCTCCCGGATTCTAGTCTGACATTCTAATCACTACACCATGCTAGCTTACTAAGAAACTAATTTAAAAAGTCAACAAAGCCATCAGACATTCTTATTGACTGCATTATAAGCCTGCTCAACTTTTGAGAATTCCACAGGGAATTCATTAAGCATCAATTTACACTTAAACAAAGACAGGAAGAACATATTTGAAAGCATGCCCTGTTTCCAGTATTTTATATCCGATCGAAAGAATAGGAAAGGCAGACAATTTGGTATTTAGTATACATAACACGGTATACACAATACCTGTGGGTCCATGTCATAGAAAACACTGAACAGACCACGTTTGTTGGAACTAGGGGAAATATGGCCAAAAAAATCAGCTCCTTGAATTTTGCTGTCCCAGAATCTGTAAGGAAACTGCAGCGCGATCTAGACAAAAAGAGCAGAAGTCAGAACAGTCACAGACCTGTTGCATTTTACAAACCGCTTTGTAAGTTCCCATATTTTTAATAAGTTTTTTTAAAAAATATATACCACATTCCCTACTAAAGTACCCTTGGAGGCTATTTGGTTATTCACCTCAAGCCTCCAATATGAGACAGCTATATCCCTAAACAAGCAACACCGTTATTCTTTCTTTGAGCTTTGAAGCAGTGATGTATGTTTGTAAATCTCAACGAGTGGAAGCACACACTGCTTCCAGACAATAAACTGCAAGGTAGTTCTTTTGAATCCTGTAGAACAGGATAGCCAGAAGGACGTCGTATCCCTGGATCCAAATCAAAATTCTTACCTTCTCAATGACTCCCGCTCCTAAACTATTGATGGCTTTCATTTTTCTCTCTGGCAAAGCTGGGTTAAATTGAATGGCGCCTTTCTGAAGTATAGCCAAAGGTATAGCTACTAAAACCTGGGAAGAAAGGGACAAACCTAGTTAAAGTGCAGCTAAAGGAGCTCAATGTAGTGGCTACTCTTAGAGGATTTCTGCGGCGGCAGATCATTCTAGTCTTTGAAGTCTTAGGCGTATGAGCTCCCGTTCCAAGATGCTAAAATTGGACGATAACCACCAAGTGACTTCAGGACTGCCTTTATAAGAAAGTCTACACTTCCTTTATGTCCTACGTTTAGCTGGAATCAAGGACTGTTTTCCAGCCAATAACAGCCTGGGGCGGAAAAAGATTCAACAGTTGCTGGTACAACCATATCTTTCTACCTTAGCCCTAGAACACCTGTTTTCTCTGGTGTCTTGTTGTAGGAGAACCTTCTATTCTGTTACAGACTTCAGTCCTCCACCTCCTTCTGTTCTAGACCTCAGTCCTCCTTAGCATGAATGGACAGATGTTATAAAGTAAGAGATTCTATATTCAGTCCCTAGCACCTCCAGTTAAAAGATCTTGGGCACTAGGAGTTGAGAAAGACCTTTCTCTGCCTGAGATTCCTTAGATCTGTTCCCAGACAAACAGTATTGAGCTACGTAAAGAGAAGAAGAAGAGACTGGATTTATACCCCGTCTTTCCCTTCCCTTCCCCACAACAGACACCCTGTGAGGTAGGTGGGGCTGAGAGAGCTCTTTTGAGAACTGCTCTTTCAAGAACAGCTCTGACAGAACTATGGCTTGCCCAAGGTCATCTAGCAGTTGCAAGTGGAGGAGTGGGGAATCAAACCTGTTCCTCCCAGATTAGAGTCCGCGCACTTAACCATGACACCAAACCACTACGCCAAACCAGTGGTCCAACTCAGTATATGGCAGTTTCTTATGTATAAACTAAGAATAGGCAAGTTTGGCTGGTTCTGTCCTGACTGGTGAAACTTTACTCCAGATCTCTGAATGATCTCTCCCAGCAGTGCATGTAGATATTGAATTGCATGGGAGACAAGAGGAAACCCTGTGGAACCTCAAATGCCAGAGAGTAGATTGTCCAATAGTTTTGAAACACCACTTTCTGGAACCCACCAGAGCCACTGCAAAACACTGCCCCCTAGTGGTATTGAAAGCCACTAACCAGTCCAGGTGTTACTAACAGGAACACACTCCCCATGTCAGCTGCCCAGCAAAGGCCATCCAACAGGCAAGTGTGTGGGTTCCACAAGCAGGTTGAAACCCAATAAAAAAGATCCATATAATCAGACATCATCCAGAAATCCATGGAGTTAAGCCATCACTACTTGATTGAGTACCTTGCCTTCCAAAAGGCTAATCTTACACAAGATGGGGGTAGTTCAAAATAAATGGGCCCAAGGATAGTCCTTGCCTCTTTCAATATTTCTAAGGAATGGACTCCTCATGTAATTAAGCAATTGCATCTTTGTTTAACTTTGTTCAACTTTGCTCAACTTTAACTTTATTTCTCAGAAATTAATGTCAGAATTGGGAAAGGAATGAGATGAGATGTGACCTTTTGAGCAGTCCATTGAGTTCCATCTGTTGCAGTCACTTGGACCTCTTCTCCTGAATAGTCAATATTCCGGACCTGTTTAAAAAGAGTGGGAAAGCATAATTGTGAAATAAGTTTTTGTATAATACAAACACATCCATACAATGTTGGTTTGGGTTTTTTTTTTGTAATTTATACTTTTCTTTCTTTTGTTCTACCTTTCTTTGTTATAAATGAAAGGATACTCACTAAAAGGAATTATGCTAAAAGCAGAAAAATTAACCTACATACCAAGGATAAGGGGTCAAATAACTAACAAAAGAGCAACTGTGCTGTATCAGATCAATGGCCCACCTAGCTCAGCATCCCATTTCACACAGTGGCCAGATATACCCCCTGGAAGGCCTACAAGCGAAGAATGGAACCCAAGACTTCCCATGTTGTCCCCCCCCCCGGGCACTGCTAGGGTTTCTGTTCTCTGTTCAAGGATCAGCTCACTTTGTGAATGACTAGAGGAGGATGCAGAAAATATTTCACTTTTTGTTTTCCACAGGAAGGGAGGGATGTGGAGCAATCATAAGATTGCTCTTATGATTTATGAGCCCTGAGCATTTGACCCTGCATGCTGAATCCCAAGCAGCATGTATTGCGATTCTAGACAAAACCTTTCTCACTGGCCTGATCTCACAGGATTGCTGAGAGAACAAAATCCATTTAAGATATATTTCAACAGCTGGAGCATATACAGTAGGAAATTATAAAAATTATGGTGTGAATAATCCATTGGGGGGGGGTGGAATCATATATTCCAAAGTAAAATCTATCAACTAGCCATCACTGGAAAGAACTTTAGAAAGTTCAGGCAGTTAAGTTCCCCCTGCAAAATGTCTCAAACAAAGCAAGCGGTTGCACGCATGCGTTAACTCGGCAGGACGCCTGGCTCCGAGCTCCTCCAAACACTAAGGTATTTATAGCTTAAACAACTGCAAAACAACTTCAAACCTAGCATATAATTAGGTGCTAAACATTAAATAACAGCTGTGCCAAACCAGAAGGTCAGAGATAAGAGTTTACTCACTCTTTCTCAGCAAGCAAACGCAGGGAAACAAACGGCCGGCTTATTAAGCCCTAATTAACGTCTAAAAATGGCAAGAAGCATTAAAGATCTTTCGGAACAGATTACAGCTTTGCAGAATACATTTATTCAATCTCAAGATAAGATTTCAGAAGAGATTAAAGCAGTAAGACAGGAATTGGCTAAGTTAGGGGAAGATATATCCCATGTTTAAAAAATAGCTCACTTGGCTAAGAATAAAGCTTTAGAAAATGAGCAGAAGATTAAGGTTTTGGTTGGTCAGCTTGCTGATATCTCTGATAGAAACAGACGTGCCAACTTAATTATCTCTGGAATTTCTGAGGAGATTGCTGCCAAAAACCTCAAGGAAACACTAAGGAGCTGGCTGGAGGCTCAGGCCATTAAGATTCAGCCAGAAAATATTGAGAGGGCACACCACCTCCAGGGGAGAAGTAAGGGAGGAGCCCCACGGGGCGTTATTATTAAGTTCTCTAGGGAAAAAATACAACAGCAAATATATAAAGAGCTAAAAAAGAAGATGGATTTAAGCTTCAAGGGCAG
Organism: Gekko japonicus; assembly: GCF_001447785.1. Lineage (NCBI taxonomy): Eukaryota > Metazoa > Chordata > Lepidosauria > Squamata > Gekkonidae > Gekko > Gekko japonicus. The sequence continues at coordinate 109,466 of NW_015163690.1, read as the reverse complement.
GAGGATTTGGCTCAGACGCGATTTTTGTCAAGAAACTCTGAAGGAAAAAAGTCTGATGCGTCCCTATGCCCAAAAACTTTACTCAAACAATATAAAATTCACATGGGGCTATCCAGCCACAATAATTATATTTCAAGAAGGGAAGAGGCTCATGGCACGGAATGCCCAGGAGGCCAAAGAACTGCTCAAAAAAATTGGAATAAATGATGAAGATATAAGAGAACAGGAAATGGAAGAAGGCCCAGACCTAGAAGAAGACACAGATGCAGAGGAAGGAACGTCGGACAGAGGGGGGGAAAGGTCCAGGTCAGAGGCATTTGAAGGAACCACCTAAAGGGAAGTACCCATTTAATTTTAAGCTAATGTTTATATTATAAGTATAAGGGGGAGGAGGGGATGTGTGCACTCCATGAAGTGGAGAGAGGAGAGGAATTGTTCTCTCAAGGGGATTTCTCTACCACAGGGGCGGGGGGGTGAAGGGACGGTCAACTAAGGGTTTGGAAAAATCGCAGCCATGGGGACCTAAAGCCCAGAACCATAAAGAGTATGGATAAAACAATAACCTTGCTTTCTCTTAATGTCAATGGCTTATCCTCCAATCTTAAAAGGTTTAGAATAGCTAGAATAGCAAAGGAACAAAAGGTAGATATATTATGTCTTCAGGAAACACTAAAGAAAAAGAGGGACAGTAAGCCATTGCTGGCTGACCCATCCTGGGAGATCTTAGCAGAAGTCAGATGTAATAACAAGAGCAAAGGGGTAGCAGTATTGCTACAGAAGAAATTTAAAATAGAGGATGTGGAGAGGAAGACAGATGGGAATGGTAGGTACTTGGTAGTAAAGTTTAAACTAGAGGGCAAGAAGTACACAATAGTAAATATTTATGCGCCAAATAAAGGACAAAAGAAATTTCTGGGGAAAATATTTTTAAAAACAAAA
>NW_015163690.1:105165-106946 GCF_001447785.1 Gekko japonicus | reverse complement strand
ATTATAGGATGAAAGATATGTTTAGAGGAGGCAATCTAAAACCGGTACAGGAGATAATAGAAGAGGTGGGCAACCAACATTGGTTAAGAATAACTGGCCTGTATAGTAAGGTTAAAAAGATAAAGGAGAAAGAGAAAAGTTGGTTGGATTTAGAGGAGGCAATCTAAAACCGGTACAGGAGATAATAGAAGAGGTGGGAAACCAACATTGGTTAAGAATAACTGGCCTGTATAGTAAGGTTAAAAAGATAAAGGAGAAAGAGAAAAGTTGGTTAGAGGAACCAATAGAAACAATATACAAAGAGATGCAAAAGTCAAAACAAGGGTTAGCAGGGAAAATTTACAAGGAAATGATATCAAACGAAGACAAGGCAATACTGTATATACAAAACACTTGGGCCAAAGAAGGTCAGATAACAGATAGCATGGCAAGAAAAATAATGAAAGGAACTGAGGAAATTAAAGTCATTAAATTTAATGAAATGGAGCATAAATTTCTTACTAAATGGTATAAAACACCAGCACAAATTGCAAACATGTTCCCAGGTATGAGTCCTAGATGCTGGCATTGTAAACAATCGAAGGGATGGTATTCCCATATGTGGTGGGAATGCCCAGAGGTCAGAGTTTTCTGGACAAAGATATTACAAATTATAGAAAAGACATGTAAAGTATCATTACCCATTAACTTTAATTTAATGCTAATGGGCATAGTAGGTAACCCAGCAATAAGCAAAGAGAACCAAGCTTTGTTTAAAGCCATGATACTAGCAGGTCAAGCAGTAATAGCTTTAGGCTGGAAGAACAAAAATAAATGGACAGTAGAAATCTGGCATAATTATTTGTTTGATCTCATACAGTCTGACATAATCAAAAAGCTGGAACGTAAGGCCACATGGGAAGATAAGACTACGGGGACCATGACGAAGTGGAAGACCTACCTGGAATGGATACCGACAGAAGGAAGAAAAGACATTCAGAGCAAGATTTGGACTTTGTGCCTGTGGCTGGGAATATAGGACTAAAACACCGGGATAGCATAGGGGGGATGGGGGATGGGGGGGAGGGATAAAAACTACTGTGTAATGCATGGTCAAAAGATAATATGTAAAATTTGTGGGAAACAATTAAAAAAAATAAATTAAATAAAAAAGAGACATTCCAAAAAAAACAAACAAAAAACAAAGCAAGCCAAACCAGACACCGGTGAGATGAAATGCTGCTGTGCCCTTGTAAAAGGTAAAGGTTCCTTTGCTCAAAAGCCAGTCGAATCCGACTCTAGGGTTGAGGTGCTCATCTCTGTTTCAAAGCCGAAGAGCCGGCTCACTCCATCATGCGGCACCCGGGTCTTGAAGTGCTGAACTACTGACCTTCCACAGCCTGCAGTTCAGCGTCTTAACCACTTGAGCCACCGCAGCTCCACTCTTTGTACTTACTGGGGCCTTTAACCGAATGTCCAATCCTTCAGCCATTTTTTCCATTATGGGAGAGTACCCTGAGTTTAAAAGAGTGTGATCACCGGCGAACTGAGCAAAAAATTCATTGTGATCCCAGGAGCGTGCAGAAACCTGTCGGGAGAGCATAACTGTTGTCATAATGAGTCCGGTAACAATGCCTGAGCATGGAAAAGTAGGCCTTCTAGAAACTAAACAAGACTGATACGTATTTTGTCTCCTCTCAGCTCTTAAGTATGCAGGACTTCTTTTTAAAAAAGTTTTTATTGAAAATTTAACATCAGATACAGTGACAATAAACTGTCATAAACCTATTGATATATATATA
>NW_015163690.1:50000-104944 GCF_001447785.1 Gekko japonicus | reverse complement strand
TTTATTAATCGCTTTCCCCAGTGGGCTCAAAGCGATGTACAGTTACTCAAATATAGACAAGGGACTAACAATGTTGTAGGGGATAGGGAAGGACAACATATATATTCATTTTAACTGCACACGCCGATACTGCCCCGGTGTAGAACGTCTTCTTGGCTGGCTTCGTCGTTTTCCGGCACGGCTGCTTGCTGCTCAGGCTCCAGGACCCGTATGTCTGTCGCCACACTGCCACCGCCTGGCCGGAACGTCCGTTGCAGGAGTTCGATCTGTAGCCGGCAAGCTGTTTTGCCTTTACAAGCCGTGACCATCGACGTTCGACCGTCAGCTAACGCCCTCCCAGAAGGAAGATTGGCGTGCCTGCCCTCGCTAAGGAGCGGTTCCCATTTTATCTACTCGCCAGAGCTTTCGAATCGCTGGGTGGACGATGAGCTGGGGACAACAGGCTGGCTGCTCACACCAGCGCGGGGCCTGAACTGACACAGTTCAGATGTTAAGGCAGTGGGATATACCCACTGTGCCACCGCTCCCCTTTATTTGAGATTTGCATCAGTAGCCTTTCCATTGTGAGATAATCCCATATGTTCCTGTACCAACTCTTAAGAAATGGGGGTGAGGGAGATTTCCTGATATCTAGATGGAATGGAGGTGAAGAGTGCTTATCTTGAACCACAACTGCAGCATCTTTCATGGCCCAGGACTTTGCAGTCTTGGATCACTCAAGATGTACTTCTGGGTACGACGCGGCGACGGGCGGAGCTCGGAATGCTCCGAGACGCCCGAGTCCATTTCGCTTCGTTTGAGGCCTCCCGGAGCTCGGGAGAGCCTTGCCAGATCTCCCGGAGAGAGATCTGGAGCAGGGGGCTCAGCGGTGGCCCCTCCCATGACAGGCAAAGCGGGGGGATGTCCACTGTTTGCTCCAATGCAGGAGCGGTCTTGTGAAGGGGAACATGGCTGCCATGTTCCTCATAGCTGCTGCCTTCCGGTTTTTACCTATATTTAAATACGTGTGGATTACAAACATAGCAATGAAGAAATAAGACTCATAGACCTGCAAGTACATGCATCTTTAACTTGAGAGTTTGGAAGCCCCGAATTGGTTGATGCAAACGGAAAAACAAAGCGGCCAGAAAAGAGAGAAAGCTAAGTGTATTTTTTTTTCTCTCCTCTTTCTTTCGGGGAAAATTTTGTTGTTCTCTTGGGATGGGACTACTGATATGAGAGACTTTCGTAACTAAGACTGAATCAATTTGTGTGAAAATGGCATTCGAAGGGGGAAACGAGATAGAGAATGAAATGGATGACGATATGCTGGTTGGAGAAATGACGATGGAGCAGTTCTTAAAGGTTCTAAAAGAAGGAATTCAAGAGGGTATTAAAGCAGCCTTTGCAAGCTTTCACGAAACCCCCATGGCAACAGAGAGTTCTGGAAATATGGAAAAGCGTGTACAGGGTCCAGAGAGTACAGAGCAGACTCGGGGGGTCCAGCAAGAAAAAGAAGGTACAGAGCAGCTAAATACACCAAGGCAAACCAAAAAAACAACTAAGAGGAGTCAACTGACGAGAGAGAAAATAAAAGGAAAAGGAAGGATGCCTAAAGAGAAGAAAAAGTGGAAAAGGGAAAGACAAGACAGAAATGTGTGGAAGGATAAAAAGGCCAGAAGGGTAGGAAGACAGACATTTTCAAAAAATATTGAGGAGAGACTGGAAGTGAATTATCATCTGTGCAAAGGAAAAGAACACATAGATAATCTACTCTGGAAAAAGAACTTGATTCATAGAAGGCAATGTAAATTATATGAATTATTATTTGATTGATATATCATAATAGGTTTTTAAAATGGATTGATTGGACCAGAGTTAATTGACGTTAGGTTATAGATTATAGTGCTAAGTGTTAGTGGGGGGAAATTAAAGGGATTGGTATTAAATGATTGGTGTAAAGTAAAAAGAGTCACTAAAATAATTCTTTCTGTTTTATATATGGTTTTTTGAAGTGCTCTTTTTCTTTCTTTATCTTCATTGTGATAATTTTTGTGAATGTATGTAATTTTGAATGAATTGATTACTAGATTGTCAAGCTACAGAAAATAATGGTAACAATGGAAAGCTATGGGTAGGAATGAGATAGTAATGTTGGGAGATAGTAAAAGGAGAAAAAATCATGAACCATTCTAAAGTGGGAGGGACAAGTAAATATTTGTGTTAGGTATAATTTTCTCCTCTTGGTGTGGAAATGTATAAAATGGCATGAAATGAATTGATTAATGGTTATGGTGGAATGTCTAAATGGGAATGAACTGATTTGATTAAGGTTAAAATGTATATATAGTGCCTTGATTACTGTCTCCTATGGGAAAGTGTACAAATGAGCGTAGAATATTAGATATTATATTTTTTAGAGGTGAATGATACTAAAGAACAATCCTGACCTCAATAGGTGGGAAGTAAATAAAGGAATAAAAATTAAAATAAAATAAAAATAAAGTTAATTTAAAACGGTATAAAAAATGATAGGTAAATTACTATTGTTTGGTGGAATAAGTGGAAACTTTCTCAGAGGTCTGTCTTAAGAAAATAACGTGGATAAAGATAATTATAAAATATTATTAGTGGATGCTTGTACTTGAAAATTGTCCTAGTCAGTAATTTGATTAGAAGGAAAATGTAATGTTGCTGTCTAAAACAGGCTTTGTTGCTGTCTAAAACATATTTATATAAGGTATTAATCAGATGAATTGTTTATTCAAATTATATTAGAGGTGTATGCATTGTATTGAAAACCCAATAAAAATATATTTTAAAAAAAAATGTTCGTTTCTCGCAGCTGACTTGAAGCATTTCAGAACGAAAAGCCAGCACGGTGTAATGGCTTGAGTGTCAAACTAGGATATGGTAGACCCAGGTTTGAATCCCTCACTCTTCCACAGCAGCTTCAGCAGGGTGACCTTCGTCACTCTCTCTCTTCACCTAGACTACTTCATGGTGTTGTTGGAGGAGGGGAGAACAATGTTGTAAACCACTTTGGGTTGCCACTGGGAAGAAAGAAGGGTAGAGCATCCAAGTAAAATAAAGATGTGACGTTAGCATTAGGTTGGCTGGAGGCCACCATTTGGTGACAGTGTGCAGCTAGCCCAAATGATCTTAGAAAGTCATGCTGTGTTGTTCCACAGGTCGTGGTCAGGGTAAATTCTCAAAGGATCACCAACGCCCAAACCAGATCCATGTTTATTTTATTTATTTATTTATTTTATTGTATTTATACCCCACCCTCCCCGCGAACGGTTTAATATGAGTAAACATGGTTTGGACCTTTTTTATATGGTATACTGGCAAACAAGTCAAATAAACAAATAAATAAATAAAACACTCTGGTATGCAAAAATGTTCCATGCTCACCTTATGGAGGTTGCTGCCGCAGGCATATTCAAGGTTACTGAGGTGAAACTGCAGGACTTTTTCCTCCAGTTCACTGAACTGGATACCAGATTCCTGAATGAAAACTTTATAGATCTCTTGGATTTTATCTGCAATGTAAGACAACATTCCAGTTACCAATAATTGCTCATTTTTCTTAGACCCTCATCTGCAGTAACCCGAATTTAGTATGCCCATAATGCATTCGGCTTTAGTGTTAAAGTGTTTTGTCAAAACTGAGCACCCTTTTACAAGCATATTCGTATAAATATTACAAGAACTGGACTTGTTTGGGACATCTAATTTCTTCTCCTTCACTATTTCTTCTTTCTTTTCCCTGAAAACCCCATAGCATATCCCCTGTTCCTGATTCTTTCCCTCCTTCCCACCCACCAGCCCATCTATCTACTTTTATCTGTCCCCTTGAGTTCAGCTTTCCCTCCTTCACTCCCCAGGCAGCTTCTATCCAGAAAAGCTATGGCTGAGTTGTACAAATGCTGGCCACTGGGCCCAAATCTGTGGAGCGGAACACCCACAAGGACTTGCAGTGCGCAGCACACTTTCTCCCGTATTCCCCCCCCCACATGCTATTTCCTCCTCCTGACAGCCTCCATATCCTCGCTCTTCCCTTCTTCCTTCTCTCCTTTCAACATACCTGTATTTTACCCCCCCCCCATTGTTGGCTATATTTATTTACTTCATTTATACCTCACATTTCTCCCCAGTGGGAACCCAAAGCAGCTCACATCATTCTCCTCTCCTTCATTTTACACTCACACCAACCCTGTGACTACCTCAGTGGCTCAGTGTCACGCAATGAGCTTCAACAGCAGAATGGGGATTCAGATCCTAGTCAGATCCTAGTCAGATCCTAGTCAGAAACTCTAACCACTGTATCACACTGGCTTTTGTAGGGGATGGCTGCTGTTGAATAGTAGCATGCAGCCAGTCCTGGTTGAGTCATGCAAGTTGCATAGTATCAAGTCACCTGGTGGTTGCTGTTAGGCCTGGCCCCGATGGGTTCTCCCTTAAGGCCCCTACCACTTTCCCTGCCTTTTACTGATACTCAGTGGCATAGCAACACCCATTTCTTAAAGGTACAGGCGCTGTTTCTATTATTGGGGGGGGTTAATGCACACACCCAGTGTATTTTGTTGCTACATTTCTCTCTCTCTCAAAGTTCTGTTCATCCATGGCTCCAATCTCTTGGTTTAAGTACCCACAGATCTGGCCATGTTGAGAGTTATATATACTGATGGGCACAATCTAACCACACTTCAAAGTGCTTAAGTCCCATTGATTCTAACGACAGAGTTAAGCACACGCTTAAATCTACTTCCACTGAAATCAATGGGACTACAAAGTGTGCTTAATGTTAGTTGTATTATGCAGATTGCACAAAAGAACTTTCTCATATCATTGGGCTAACAGCTACTTATGAAGCGGTCAACCTAGCGAACCTAATATGAGATCCCTTTTATTTTCAAGGACCAGCATGCTTTGCACAATATCCCCATTGCCTATGCTCAAAGTATACTAAGTCAGTGATACTCAGTGGCTCGGGTAGCGCATGTGGTTCTCTGAGATGCCACCTGTGGCTATTCTGAGTGCCATTACCTGATGTGGCACCTGCTCCGTGTTTCAGGAAAGTGGGCAAGTCTCATGTCCAATGGAGCTTGTGGTGACATGTGGTTCCCACCTTAGAACAACCACCATCGGAGAAACAGGTAAGCTGTGAGCCTCCTTGAAGTGCAGGCCTCATTTTAGGGACAAAGTTTCCTCTAAGCTGTGCTAGAGGGTGCTGGCACACAACATTTTAGCCAGCAGTGCAGGGATTTTTGCCTCAGACCATGAGTGAACTTAGAAGGCATTTTACCCCTCCACTGGAAACAATGGAGGATGGGGCACCTCCTTCTGGGGTCCAAAAATTGGACCCCCCGGTCCAATCTTTTTGAAACCTGGTGAGTTTCTTGAGGAGAGGCACCAGCAACTATCCTGCAAATTTGGTGCCTCTACCTCAACAAAAAAAACCCCAACCAGATACCTCTGAATTCATTCTCCATTATAGCCTATGGGGCCCATTGAGTTTAATGGCCCCCATAAGCTATAATGGAGCCGGGGGAAAGTTTCAGGTTTTTTGCACACCCTTATTATGCTTTTCAGTATGATCTGTAAACTGCTTTGAATCACATGGAAAGGTAGGATATAGTGGAATGGGGCGGGTAGACCTGTTCTCTGGAGGTTTTGGTCTACCCCCGTAGAGGACAACATTTTCTGTAATGAAATTTGACTTGATTCTGTTTTCTCTTACAATGTTTACATTATTTTTAAAATATAGTTTAAATATAGTATAAAGAATTCATTCTGAGATTTTTACAAGGCTACGGAAATAATCTTCTAAAAAACCAATTTGGCTAGATTTAGTCCAGGGCTCTCAATCCAAAAAAATCTTTGACTAAACAAGCATTATTCAAACAACAATGGGTAGCAAAAAAGCATTCTTTGATTTTAGATCAAGGACACAGATGTTATAGCATATATAGCATTCCCTTCCATTTGAGAAAGAAGGAATTAATTTTCTAAGATGGCATCTATGAACTGAAAATAGCTAAGAATTGTTTTGAAACGTTTGTGGGCTGATTTTATTAGGGTGCTTATGAAACCATTTTTGAACACGTGAAAGTGCCTTTGAATCATACCATGGGTCTTATCAGCAGGTCTCCAGGGTCTCAGGCTGAAGTCTTTCACATCATCTGCTATCTGATCCCTTTAACCAGAGATGCCAAGGACTGAACCTGGGAACTTCTGCATGCAATGCAAGCACTCTGCCACTCAGCCACAGTCCCAACAGTTCATTTTAATCAAATAAATATTGAAGCTCTAATTTATTTTGAATTTGGTACTTTCATAACATTTCTCAAGACAAAGGAAGATAAAAAGCCAAATCTAAAGCTGGGGGAGAACCCTAAATTTCAGAAGCAAACTCTTCCTCCTTGCAATGAACGTTTCAGAACACATTTATGATCTTACCCACTTCCAATAACATGGCATAAGAGGAGCACTTGATAGATTTTATCCAGATTTCAACACGATCAGAATGTAAATGATGTAAATGAAACCAAAGAGCCATGTGAATGTAATCACAATCTCTCTGTGCACCAGTAAGTGATTTGCTTCCAGTGGTAATTTACAGTGCCTAAGAGAATGCTGCTCCAGCCTGTCCCTCCCTAATAGCTGAAAGCAGTTTTTCCTGCACCCAGCAAAGCACAGTATGGGCACTGAAAGTCATTTTTTAAAAAATCGATTAATTGCAAAGCAAGTTGGTACAGATATCTGGTACTACTTCCACAGCCGCAATACCTCCTTTGTTCCTACTTACTACCTTTTGGGAATTTCAAGTTGTTTCGCCTTACCTCCAAGAGGAACATCTTGATGCTGGTTTTTATCTTTTCTCCAATCAGCCACAACATCAAGGATGGCATTGAAATGGAAATCCATCCGCTTATCTATAGTAGGGTCGGTTACCCTCCCACCTTCCTGAATCAAGTCGCACTTCTCTCCAAGTTTATTCATCTTAATCTCCAGCTTAAAAAAAAAAAAGATTTAAAAGGGGAGAGGAAAAATCAGGGCATATTTTAAGGAATACTGATTAACACCACCACCCAGTAGTAGAATGCTGTTGCAACAAACTTTTTTTTAAAATACTTTTATACAACTGTCTGGATTTTCAAAAAAAACCAGGGTGGACCAAAATTCAGATAAAAGCTGAAAGTCAGCACTGAGATCTTTGCATTTAGGGGATCAGAACTATTTCAGTTATCATAAAAAGTTATGAGTACTAAGGACTAATTGCCTAAGAAGTCTATTGTGTACAGCAGGATATCACAGATTTCCATGAAGGCAATGTCATGTGGCAGGGAATTAATCACTTAAAATCAGAGCCACTGCACGAGAAGCAACTGTCAAAACAGAACATTTTAAAACAAATGTGTAGAACAAACTATGTGAGATAGATCCTTAATGTTACTCTTTCACATATGGGAAAATTAGGCGGAGGAACTACTTTCCCCAAACCGCCCAATGTCTCCAGAATCTAATTTACACCTCAAACCAGTTCTCTCAGACCCAAAACCAAGAGGCTTTTCAGGGGACTACAGCAGAGTGAAAAAACATGCCTCCAAACTACATATACATACATACACATACATATATTAACCATATGCTTTCTAACTGCAGTGTTTTCATTGGTCAAAATGCAAACCCACTTGCTCACACATAAGCGCTACTGGATTGTTGACACAGCCATTAACAATCTGTGCCCCTTTCCCGATGGTGATTCCCTTGAAAGTCTTGTCATCCCACACACGTCCTCCAATTCTTTCCTTCGCTTCAAGGACAAGCACCTGCAATACACAAGCAGAAGTGGGAAGAAATGCTGCTATGAAAGGCAGCAACATATCCTTCAAGTGTCTTGTCACTAGTAGGCTAATATAAGCATCCTGCTAAGAGTCTGCCCAACTTCTGAGAGAAATGTGATTAACTGAATTCCACAATGAGTCCTGAACCTGGGAGAGATTCAGAGACCATACATTACCACCGAGTCTTTCTTTTAAGAAGTAGATAAACCAGATCCACAGGATCTACCTGAACACTTGATAAGCCACAGCATGCCATGCAACAAACCTCATTTTCCATAAGAGCTTCCATGTTTCATGAGCACATGAAGCGAACTTAAATTCTATCAGACCACTGGTCTGTCAGAGTCAGTACTGTTTGCTCTGACTGGCTCTCCCAGTCTCAGGTTTCACATCACCTTCTACCTGACTCTTTTAACTGGAGATACCAGAGATTGGTTCTTCAGTCACCACTGTTAGTGTCACATCCTTGCCATAGTGTATCATATCTCCTGGAGCTGGAACAGGACACTGCAGGCTCATGTGGCAGATGCTCAACCTGAATAGACTGAAGAAATGTACAGAAGTACTCAATTTCATTTTTATCTGAACAAGCTTTACCTTGATTCCAAAATTGTGAAGTTGCCTTGCAGCTGCTAATCCTGCTGGACCGGCCCCAACCACAATTACAGATTTCTTGAAGAAGAAGAAAAAGCACTAGTAAGAACACCTGAGGAGTCTGTGCACAAGGTGGATCACTGTACAAAACTCTGCTCTTAAGTTTTCCACTGCCAACGTCATAGGCACAAACTGAGCAAAAGTTAAAGTAATGCACAGGTAACTTTTTGTGGAGGACAGTAGGCCTAGACAGGTTTCGCAATGATAAACTCTGTGTAATAATCTGGTTTTGGAAAAGGATTATTGAATAATCATCATCATATAGATAGATGAAAATGTAAAGAATGTTATTCATTAATGGCTTAGGTAAAGGTTTCCCTTGCTCCAAAGCTAATCGAATCCGACTCTAGGGGAGTTCTGACTCATCTCCATTTCCAAGCTGAAAAGCCAGCGCTGTCCGAAGAGGTTTCTGTGGTCACGTGGCCTGCATGACTAAATGCCAAGGCGCACGGAACGCTGTTACCTTCCCACCAAAGTGGTCCCTATTTATCTACTTGCAATTTCTTGCTTTCAAACTGCTAGGTTGGCAGGAGCTGTGGCCAGAGACAGGAGCTCATTCCGTCACACGGTACTCGGGTCTTGAACTGCCGAACTGCAATCTGCAGCTCAGCATCTTAACCTCTGAGCCAATGCAGCCCCTTCTTTTGTAAAGTAGCACATAAAAGAAAAAAGATTTGTTTTGGAGCAAGACACGGAAGCTGCCTTATCCTGATTCTACCAAAGTCAGTACTGTTCATTCTGTCAACAACTCTCCATAGCATCAGGGAGAGGTTTCCTCACACCTGGGATCTTCTGTACATAAAGGTGCTCTACCACTGTGCCATAGTCCCTCCCGAACCTGTGCTAGAAAGAAGAACGAAGCTGCCATCGCACCTAAAAGAATAAATGGTTTTTATGCTTTTTAAGTTGCCTCCTATCCTAAACCGCGTGGAGGGGAGGGAGAATACCAACAATTTATTATGTGACCTGACAAGATTTGGTGAGTACAGTGTGATCCACCCTCTCACTTTTTTCAGCAATGAGCTTCCAGTTTCCCCTTTTGAGGCAGTTGTGAAGAGGTAACAGTCATCAGGATAAGCGTCCCCATTTCTTTCCTTAGCCACAAATACAGTTTTTCATTTTACTTCCCTTTCTCCTCAACCCATCAGAATTTGCCTGGATTTAGTTTATCTGTACGTTGAATCTTAAAGTACTCACACTGTGATAGTCTTTGGGAAGAAGAGGCTGGTCAGGATTAACAGACAAAATCCCTGTATTAATCAGACCTTTCCTGGTCATGAAATGAAGTATCCGCTCTGTCTCCCGTACACAGCGAATTCGCACAAGACCTCGAACAATGATGAAATGAGTACACTTCTGAGGGGTGAGAGGTTCCTGTACGTTGAGAGGAACAGAAAGGACAAAACATACTCAAGAGACAAGAATTTTGCCCTGCTCAAACTGTGTAGCATACCCGTAATTCAGATGATGAGGCTTAGCTGCTAACCATTTCTCTAACACTCATGAACTGTGGGTAAACTATGTTGTTATAAATAATCTTTCACGGTCATTCAAGATCATATACAATTTATAAACAGACCATAGTATAGCACAACACTTCTCTCAAAAATATCTGAAATATACAGAACAAAGTCCTCAGAAGACAATAAAGCATATACACCTCAGGGGAGACAGCCTCCCAAGCACCCAGACCTCCCCAAATATGAGGTGAGCAAAATATATTTACATATGTTTGTCCCAAGGCTGGAAGGACCTGGCTTTGAAAACCCACTGACAGGAGTCCCCTTAGGTAGTTCACTGGAACTATTATTACCCACCACCACCTGCTGGATACTCTGTAGTAAATTCTGCTGTCACTTCCTGAACTAGTCCTCACCATTCCTTGAATGTTCTTACCTCATGATTCTTGGGTGTTTTCCCCTTCCCTTTCTTTTCAGGGAGTTAGGGTTGTATGCCAAGGGCACTGCTTCCCCCAACACTGGTGTCTCCCTGTCAACTTGGTCACCTATGTTTACATCTGGATGTTGCACCAAAGGACACTGAAAAGCACTTCTGGACACTACCTCATATACAAGGAAATCAAGTCTCCTCTCCTAGTCCAGCTGCATTACCTTACCTTCCGTTGGAGAAAAATGATTGTTTTTCTTAAATGACACCTTCTCTTAATACTTGTTGCGGCTGCAGATTGTAAAAGAGAGCCTATCTGGGGTCATAAGCTTTAAATTACTCAATAATAATCATAGCAGTCATCATATCAATAGTGACAACCAGGGTGGAGTAGTTAGATTGCTAGACTAGGATCTTGGAGACCCAGATTCTAACCTCTACTCTGCCATGGAAGCTTGCTGGGTGACCCTGGGCCAGTCACACTCACCCAACCATAACATACCTCACAGGGCAGTTGTTGTGAGGATAAAATAGAGTAAAGGAGGGCAATGTAAGCCACTTTGTGTCCCCACTAAAGAAAAAGGTGTGGTATAAATGAAGTAAACAAACAACATTAAATAAGCAAAGTATTTTCTAAAACAGTAAAAATATATTAAATGTTTTACAAAATGGGTAACCCTCTGGAATGTATAAAAACTCAATTCACTTTTTTTTAAAGGTTTTATGGTTATAGTGGCAAGTTTGTATGTACTTTAACCTAGGAAGTATCTGAAAAAAATTGAAAAATGTTATTTGAATCAATGATTTAAAATCAGACTTCCCCGTATGATAATTTAAATTGTCTTGATTTAGATCAGTCTGTCCTGCACTCTCTTGACCAACGAGTTTTCCCATTTGTTTTAATGGAGGAGACAACTAAGGGCACCTATTCCTTCAGCATGTTGTCCCTTCCACTGAAAAGCTGATTCATGTGCTTTGTATCAGTTTACCAACATAAATTTGAGATTAGCAAGATACAAGAGATAAGAGACAGCAATGCACAGTTTGTAGAAAATATACTTAAATTGCTTATTTGACAATAGCATTCCAAATTCTTAGTCTTGCTTACTTTGCAGTTTGTGTACCACAGGGCCAGAATGAGGTTTCTCAGAGCCAGGTACATGGTGGGGTCTCTTGAATATTCCGGAAACTCATAGAGTTCATCTAGCTCCATTACATCTGGCCTTACGCACAGTGCTTTACCACATTCATTGGGCTGATAGAAAGGCCAGAAGTACTTGTTCATTCCTGAAAGGTAACAGAGCGAAACACAGAATTAGTTTTACCTGGAACCTGCACCATAAGAGCTGACTGTTTTTCATTAAAGGTGTGACAAATGGGGTCAGGGCTTCCTCATGAACAGTGAAGGGTCTGCAGTGGGAGAAGGAGAAGCAAAAGATATCACCCCCCCCCACTTCTCCACAACCACTTCTTTACTGGCTGAGCATCATCTTCAGAGCCAACTATTGGGCTACCTGGCAGTAATCTATATACCATGACAAATGAATCCTTTGTGCTTTTACTGTAGTGGTTAGGAGTGTGGACTCTAATCTGGGAGAACCAGGTTTGATTCCCCAGTCCTCCACATGCAGCTGCTGGTGTGACCTTGGGTCAGTCATAAGTGCCTTCAGAGCTGTTCTCTCAAGGGCAGTTCTCGAAAGAGCTCTCTCAGCCTCACCTACCTCACAGGGTATCTGTTGTGGGGAGGGGAAGGGGAAGGAGATTGTAAGCCACTCTGAGATTCCTTCAGGTAGTGAAGGGCGGGGTATAAATTTAATCTCCTCTTCTCTCTTCTTCTCTTTTGTTGCTTCTCACTCTGTGTCCCCATCATTTGGCTTCACTAAAGCCCTGCTTGCTCTCAGTGATTGTAACACCAGAACACAGAGCTGGGATTGACAGAAGCATAAGAGGAGGGAGCAAAAAAAAAATATGGAGGCAAAAAGCAGTGGAAGCTTGCCTGGCTCAGACCGCCAGCAAGCCCAGAGCTCCCCCTTACAAAACTCAACACACAATTCGTTTAGTTGACAAATTAAGTGATGGGATGATGACTGCTAGAGTTTTAGAATGCGATGCCATTTCCTAACATAAGAACCAAGATGCTCCAAGACTGCTGTGTAACTACTGCGTAACATTATAGTAAGACTGAGAGAAGCCCAACTTAGAGGAACCAAAAGCGGCACAGGAAGATCTCACTCAGGCTGAAACACTTTTAAGAAGTTGCTACCTGCATGCCCTGGATGTTCATATGCAGGATCAGAATACAGTTTACATGCCCAGGCAACTCTGATCTTGTCAGATCTCTGAAGCTGAGCAGGGTCAGCACTGGTCAGCATTTGGACGGGAGATCACTAGGGAATACTAGGGTCTCTACGCAGAGGCAAGCAAAGGCAAACCACCTCTGAACATTTTTTGCCTTGAAAACCCCACAGGGGTCACCATGAGTCAGCTGTGACTTGACAGCCACAGCAGCAACAACAAATTGTTAATGGCTTCACAAAAGGAAGATGCCTTTTAAAGCAGACAGCTGCCTTGCATGGACCAAGTGAAGTACTTTCCACGCCTATTCAATGAGGAGACATAAAAATGCAAATGGGAGGATCTTTACCAGCTATAGTAGGTGGGGTCTTCAAGTGCTCCATTTTTACAGCGTTGGATTCGCCAAGCAGCCGGTGGGTGCTGGTGCAAGAGGGGCTCATGCCCACACAGTCTGGGTAGTAGGCAGACAACAAAGGCGCCGCCACGCTGTCCTTCAGTAATGGGGGAAGAATGAGCATGGAGTACCACCAGGAATCTGAAACTTCAGCAACTCTCTAGGAAAGAGCAGAAGTAGATGGCGAATATGAGGAAGCAATTTAAGATTCTTCTCACACGTTTCCTCTCAGTCCATTAACTTCAGGTCATAAAAGCACTGGGATTACGAGACAGAGTCATACAAGAGACTCCCTTCTTAGTGCTGTGATTACGAAGCAGGACTAATTGTTTTTCATGGAGTAATTCCCTGACTATGAGATTAATAAGGTCTCTTCCAGGATCTGTGCATCTTACTTTCTGCACAGAGGTGTTCCAAGGGAAGAGAGCTTGCCTGTTACAAGAGAGCTAGCAGGAATATGTGGAAATTTGCATAGAGAAATCAAAGATGGTACTAGCTAACCCAGTTCTCAGCCATCCTTTGCTTGCAGTACATTCCAGATATGACAGTAATTCTAATTGTAACAAGACTGAGAGGTGAGATTCTTACTATGACAACCATCAAGGTAGGGGCTGTTTGTCAGTCATTATTAATGTATACTATTTCTTTTTGATATTCAGTATCAGTAGTTTAATAACAAAGCTCTTAGAGCTAGCACAAATGGATAACTTGAGTTTATTATTGCAAGGTAAAGATAATAAATTGCAAAATAAAAGATGGCTAAGGGTATATAATTGGATAAAACAGGTACAGGTTATTAAATAAGTACAACGTTAATTATTTGCATAAGACATGTTACTTGATTCAACTTGATTCAATAACTCTAAAAATTTATGTAATCTAAGGAAATGAAATATTTTATTTTTGGTGGAAAATATGGAAAATAAATGGGCGGAACAAAAATTGGTGTTCTTTTAAAAAAAGTATATTGATATTTTGAGAAATTTATGTGAGTTGAGGTGATATTCTAATCCTGATCTATGTACCTATTACACTTATTCTATATATTAGAATCGTGTCCTCAGTAAATATAAAATGTAAAAGCTTTTGATGAATAATGCTTAATGAATTTTTGTTACTCCGTTCCCCCTTTTTTGTTTCTGTACCCTTTAATTATAATAAAAATTATATATTTGTATGTGTATATATACACACACACATATATACACACACATTCTTTTAAAGGAAACCAACATAAACACTCATAACCTAAACCCAGAAAAGAATATTAGCCACATTCATGTATATCTTCCATGTGGGGTGCTGCAGACATGTAAATTTATTTACAAAATTTATATGCCATCTTTCTACCCTCAACAGAGCCCCCAAGGCAGCTAACAGATTAAAATCATACACAATTTAAAAAGGTCTTTAAAAAACCCCATCATTAAAACAATTAAAACCAAGCTAAAATACACATGCCAAACAAAACATTAATAACAATTAAAACATAGGGCAGGAAGGAGGGATCATTCACCACCCCTTCACCCACTGGTGGAAGATGGCAACAGAAAGTGACAGATGAATCTCCCTGGGGAGACAGTTCCAGAGCTTTGGTGCCATGGCTGAGAATGCCTTCACCCAGACTGCCACCCACCTAATATCAGAAGGTCGGGGCACCCAAAGCAAAGCCCTGAAAGATGACTGTAGCAGTGGGGTAGGTTCATAAGGGAGGAGGTAGACCTTCAGGTATGCTGGTCCCAAGTCAATACCATCACCTTGAATTGTGCCCAGAAACAGACTGGGAGCCAGTGTAGAAGGGCCAAGACTGGACTGATACATTCTCCTTGGCCCATTCCAGTCAACATGTTATCTATAATACACAGATTAGGTTCAGGATTGGACCTTTCCCCTGGGTACTTTCAAATACAGTGCCAAGACATGAGCATTTATGTTAATCACTTGTCCACTATTGTACATTTAGATCAAGGGAACATTCCATATGTGTCATTTTCACACGTCATTCCATCCCCACAAACACAAATTTAATACACAACGCTTACCAGGTCCTCAGGCATGGAGCACTGATCGGAGCCCTCCACCTGGAATACATGAAACTATGTCAAAGAACAGATCTATACAAAGTCACAAGACATTGTTAAACAAGACAGGCATAGAAAGCAATGGCATAAATGCTGTTAAACAAGAAACCAGACAACCCATCATACGTGTGTGTGTGTGTGTGTGTGTGAAACGTGCTGTCATGGAGCAGCCAACTTATGGTGACCTAAGAAGGTTTTCAAGGCAAGAGACAAACAGAGATGATTTGCCATTGCCTGTCTCTGCATAGTGACCCCAGACTTCCTTGGTGGTCTCCCATCCAACTACTAACCAGGGCCAACCCTGCTTAGCTTCCAAGATATGAGGAGATCAGGCTAGCCAGAGCCCAATGGCAGAAAGCCACTAATCGTTAAATGCTGGAAAGCAGTAAGTAAATAAAGGCTGTTGCCAGTGGGTCCTGCCTGTGGTCCTTTGGACCATCTGACTGGCCACTGATGTAAATAAGATTGGTGTGATAAAGCACAGCTTCTCTTATGTTCTAACGGCTGCTGCTTCTTAGGAAAAGAAGCTTTGGGAGAGAGCAATTTGAAGTGCAATAGTGGCCCAGGGAAGAGATTCGCAGTTTTCACCACAACTCCCTCTCCGCAGGTTTATGCAGGTTTAACCTCATAAACATGTGTGGAATCCTTACTGGGAAGAGGAAACTGTTTGGGTATGAAGCTTAAGTACTCCCTCCCTCCTGCCACTTCCACTTCAAATCACACCCTCCCAAAGCTGCTTTTTCTTTTTTTTGGGGGGGGGGGGACACAATGCTGTCTTGGCTCTGGTTACTGTTTATTACTTTTCCTTCATGAAGCTTACATTTAGATATGTCAGAAGAAAGAAGGGCTATTTAAAACTGATTCAACAAGGACTACAAGAAGATCTGCAAGCCAAGGAGAGCTCTCCTTCAAACAGGAGACTGAAGCCCTTCCAGCCAGAAGACCAGCTGTTTCATGCAATAGTCAAGCTCCTCTTTCAAGTGTAAAAAGAGCACTCAACAGTGACACACACAAGTGTTTCAGCAACCAGCACTAGACGTTCCTGAAAAAGAGCTGGAGCGAATGTATCGTATAATGCTGGGGAGTTCATCAATTTATTTAAAACATATTGGCAATTGATAACCGATATTAACAGTGACATAATGCAGTCATTTTTAGAGAAAAGCACCAGCATAAATGTATGGGACTGAGGAAAATATCTGTTTTATAGCAACAGCAAAAAAACTAGCATTTCTAATAGGTCTGAAAATAGACAACACCTTGATGGAATTGTTCAGTTTCATGCCACAACGATATGTTCTAGCGATTTGTGAGGTAAGCTGGATTTCCTTTGTCAGTTGACGCCACTTTCCACACTCCGGTTTTGTACACTGTACCTGGGAATACAATCAAAGAAGTGGTAATCTGTGTTCATTGTTTTTTTTAAAAAAGCATATCAAGAATCAAAGGCACACCAACAATAAAATATTCAGACACACACACACACACACACACACACGCACACACAGAGCTTTCAGTATTTGAACCAGGCCTTCTTTAAGAGGCATGAGCAGCAGCCAGAAGGGCAAATTCTTCTTGAAGCTTTCCATCAAACCTAGTGTCATAACTTAACTATAACACAACAGATTTCAAAAAACTAATGCAGTTTGTATCTCATCTTCCATTCTATCCATAAAGAGGGTTTCACTTCCTCATTATTTCACAAGAAAATGAGTCACTCATTTAAAGAGTTACTAACTTTTCTGCAACATTTTTTATGTCTATGCAGTCCCTGCAAGAATTGTCCCCCTGTCTTTCCAAGTACTGACTCAAATCCTTGAAAAAGATAAAACACTACAGCACCCTTTTTTCACAGAAGTAGAAGGAGGAAGAGATTGGATTTATACCCTGCCCTTCATTTGGAGTCTCAGAGTGGCTTACAATCTCCTTCCCTCCTTCCCTTCCTCTCCCCACAACGGACACCCCGTGAAGCAGGTGGGGCTGAGAGAGCTCTCTCGAGAACTGCTCTTGAGAGAACAGCTCTGAGAGAACTTGTGACTGACCCAAGGTCACTGCAATTTAAGAAGGTCAAGCTACAGGTAAATTAATATTAAAAATATACAAACATTTATTAGGGTGTACACATAAATAAAACATTAAAAAGTTAAAAGAAATAGTCTAAATATCAGACTCAAAGAACATACAGAACTGATCGTTATACATATCCAATAGATGGGTAAAACATTTGACCTAAGGACCACACACTTTTTGGCCCCTTCGGGCCTTCCTCAGTGGTCAGTATTTCTTATTTTACAATGACACACATCCAGAAATACATACATAAATATATGTGTGTGCGTGTGTGTAACCAGGTGTTGCTTTCTTATATGCTTTATAGTTATTGCAAGTTTGTATAATCGGCCATGGATAGTAGCTGTGCAAATTCACCAAATTATTCTGGTATCCAATATTGCATTCATCGGGATGTGTGTCACCTCCATCAAAGGTAGTAAGTCAAGGTCACACCAGCAGCTGCATGTGGAAAAGTGGGGAATCAAACCCGGTTCTCCCAGATTAGAGTCCGCGCTCCTAACCACTACACCAGCCTGGCTCTTTGAGAGGAAGTACATCAACAGAGAGGGAGTACATCAATGGATGCTGTTTCTGGCAACCTGCTACCTTGTCTTTTCTCAGGTAACTATTCAAAAAGTAGTATGAAAATGTCATTTCGAGCCACCACAGGCTCGTATTGCAAGCAACAGTAAGAGGAACAACAAAAGGCAAATCCAAGCACTACAATAAGAACTACCACCGCTAAGGCGATTTGGTGTAGATTTTCCTCTCTGACCTAATCCTCGACAGTTCCCACCCCGCCTTCTAAACCAATTAACTGCTGCCTGTTCTTGGCAATTTCCCTGGGATTCCCATAATGCATCATACAGGACCACGCTTGGTGTTGCTTTCTCCTTTTCCATCGCTCAACAGTGCCTACTCTTATAACGGAATTAGTGCTGCCACACTGTCCGTTTTTGCTATTGTTCAAATTAACGGTATTGACTGTGGCAAATCACTAATTAAATTGTGGAATCTCAATTTAGAGGTCTTGTTGGAGATGTTTCTTTATTATTTAAGACATTTATTAGCTGCCTTTACACCTGGTGAAACTCAAAGCTGCTTAGAAGATAATAAAAGAATGATTTAAAAAAAACACACACACACAAAAGACCGCAATTTAAAATCTCACTAACCAAATTAGTCCAATGCAGTCCCAAATAAAACTGTCTTATGTTGAAAGGAGGAGAGGCATGAGGGAGGGGCATGATCCACTCAGTTGAAATAGCCCATGAGCAGAGAAAAGATGAAGAATCCAGTAGCACCTTAAAGACTCATAAAAGCTCATGCCCTGCCACAGGTGTTGTTAGTCTTTAAGATGCTACTGGACTCTTCCTCTTTTCTACTGCTACAGACAAACCAACAGGGCTACCCAGCTTGAGCAGAGAGGCATACTGGCAGGTCCTATCCACCAGCTAAGCTTCAAATAAGTCCAGTGACTGAAATCACAAGAGGGGTAATAAAAGACTTGCAAAGAGGTTACAGTGCAATCCTAAACAGAGTTATAGCCTCCTAAGGTCACTGAGTTCAATGGTCTTAAAATTCATGATTAGATATGGAACGCCAATCCAAAGAAAATTACCCTCAAAACATTAAATGCCCTCCAAACCTTTCTTGATTTCGTTTTGGATATTCTCCCTCAGAAACAAAGGCCTGCTTCCCTCAGCACTGGTCAACGTACAGGAAGAAAAAATCAAAAAAGATACATACATGATTTCACAGTGATGTATCTTTATGAATAAATCCCTTACCCAATAAGGGAGCTGTTGATCAGCCATAAACGCTTTAGGACTTGGCTCACTTTTCCCATTACTGGTCCAAATCCGTTTCCAGGCAGTGTATTTTTCATAGCCATCTTTATGACTAGGAGAAACGACAGAGTCAGTGGTAAATAAAAGAAACAGAAGGGACAGTACAGGTCAATCTATTTTAAAACTTAAGATTCATTCCAGAAATAAAATTCTAAGAACAAGAAAACAGGCATAAAAAGAGTTGATTTTTCTAAATAAGAACAGAAATTAGAAATACTATTGTGTTCTGGTTCGTTTGGTTGTTTTTACTTTGTTCCTTCTGATAATTGTGCCAACTCAGAATTCCTCAAGTAGCAGTAATGATTATCGAGACCCTGACCTCCATGAGGGTTTCACTGTTGGAATACCTGCCATCTACAGCAACCTGGTTTTAACTAAACAGCTTGTATTTCAAGAAGAAGCTGAGATCCTGACTGGTGCTGCAAGTTTTCCAGTTAACAGCATTCTGTTCAATAGTACAAAATGGTATAAAGGCCAATTGCAACCATCGTAGCAGTAAGGATGCTCACTTGTACCCCTCTGCTTACAAGCATCCAGTAGATACTTAGTAAAGAATACACATATTATTAGGCTTAATCATTTCTTGTGTTTTACAACTGATGCTTCAAAAAAGGAGGTTTTGTATTATTGTGAAACAGCTTTTTCACCATTTTTATTGTGGCGTCTTTTAGAAACAGTGTCAATTTCCAGCCAATGGCTTGGATCCCACGGAGTGTTCTTGCTGACAGAAAGAACCCCCAGGAACAACACTGCAAAGGAAGCTATGCTCTACTGATGGAAATTCTTCCATCTGTGGGATCCACCCCATTACTGGCAAAGTTTCAGTAGATTCAGTCCAGTAAATCATGCACTTTATAAACCAGTGTTCATTCAGCACTGTTATTTTAAGCCATGAAGTCAAGTAGGAACAGCAAAGTATAACCGTTTTTGCAATGAACAGATTAGGATTAAACAGCAAACACAAGTAATCACCTCGGAAGGCTTAAAAAGTTACCTTCTGTAATAATGATCAAAACATTCGTTGCAGAAATGTTCCCCACAGGAGAGATGATACCATCTTGATGTATAGCCATTTTTAGCACACCTGAAACACATGAAAATAAAGTGTTACAGATTTATGTATTTTTTAAAAAGCTATGAAGTACCTCCACTTGTATATACTGAACTCCAGATTAAACAGAAGAGCAATGGGTACCTAGAAAGGCTGGAATGGATCCCACAGATCTGTTCCCATTAATAGTGGCATTTTCCCTGATGAAAGGAACCATTCCTTGATAACACAGGTTCTTGGCAGAAGAACCCCTTGCACCAGGAACAGATCTACAGCTCAAAATCCATTGCTTTTTTCAACGCTGTCCAATAACAGTTCTATTTCTACTTGCGTATATGTTACATCCTCTGGCTGAATACTTTAAAAGTGTCCAAATCTGTGTTCTAATTACATTTCTATTCAATTTGATTTATTATGATCAAAGATCAGCAAATACCTTAAAATGTTACATAAATTACATTTCTCTAATTCCTTCATTTAAGAACTAGTAAACAGAGAACCATGGTGGAAAAACTAAAGGAGGAGTAACAGTTTTCTTTGTGGCAAGGCATGCACATTAAGCAAAAGAGGCCTTTCTCAGCTTGAATCCCCTTGTTCAGTTTTTAAGTTGCCTTGTTCTGAAGCTGTGTGCTTTGTTTCCTATCCATACTGTCTGAGGATACACTATTGTGCTTTGTGGGAATACACACACTTAGCTCATTGGGTAGCTATGTCATTCCAGTGTTGTGGCTGCTTCATGCAATTATGTGCTGTCCAATAATGGAAGGGTTCCATAGTTGCTTGAACAAAAGCATTCTTTAACTAGAGAATTAGAGAGAGTACAGTTGCCAACAGTTTATAACAAGCAGCCTGACTTTCTGGCCTTCCCTTCAGTCTGTTTCTTCCCAGAACTCCAATTCCCACCTCCAAATCCTGCGGAGAGTGACTCTGTAGTAACGTGTTCAAGAGCACCAATTTTGTTCCAAAGCCTCTATGCATGCAAAATCTGTATACAAATATGCTGAAAGTGTGCCATGAGCACAGAAATCTCCTTTAAAATGTGATAGTGGGCACAGAAATCTTCAGTTTTAAAAAGGAGGGAGTTTCTAGTCCTCATGATTAAGATGTATTTGAAAAAGCACAGACAATTCTGACAAAAATCTAAGAACCCAACATTCCTAATCTTTAGGGACAAGATTTCAGTGCCCTGAATTCTACTTCCCACTTACTAAAATGGAAGTTATCATGCAAAGCAAGTGTCAATATACAAATATGACTAATCTGCATAATCTGTATTCATCACAGAATTGAGATTTTTCTCTCTTTTTTAGCATGGAGTACACACTGAATATTGGTTATAAAAACACTTGGTGTAGAAAGGGGCAAGTAAATTTTTCAGGATGTTAAAGTAACTACCCTATGAAGAAAGGTTAGAAAAAAGACAACTAAGCAGGTATTTGTTAGAGGTTTGTAATATTATATATGAAAATGAACAGAGAAAACATTCTCTCTTTCCTAAAATACTATTATTTAGGGGTACTCAATGAAGTTGAAGAGCAGTAGATCTATGGCAAAAGAAAGTACATCTTCACACACACAATGAGAGCAATCCTAAGGATGTATACATGACATCATACTCGGATCTATTCAACAGGACTTACTCCCAGGAAAGTGTTGTTAGGATTGCTTTGAATGTGGTGCTCACCATCATAGGATATAGCACTGGTCACTAGTATTTGTGGCTTTAAAAGGAAATTAGACAATGGCTAAATAAGAACTCCATGTTCAGACAGGACACCTCTGAATGCCAGTTGCTGGGAGACAATAGTAGGGAAGGTCTGACCCCTGCTTAGGGGTTCTTGTGGGGCATTTAGCTGGCTGTGGGAAACAAGATACAGGACTAGACAGAGGTATTATCAGGAGATTGTGAGCCAGTTGCTTGACTCTTTCAACATATACTTCTTTAATTAAAATATTTATATATGTCCCTTTCTTCTGGGTATCTCAGGACCTAAAGTGTGTACATTATAAACCAACTTATACAACACATTAACAACACAACTAAAAGTGCTTTGACCTGGATAGCCCAGGCAAGCCCGATCTTGTTAGATCTTGGAAGCTAAGCAGGGCCGATACTGGCAAATATTTGGATGGGAGACCTCCAAAGAATACCAGGGACAGGAGGCAGAGGTTGTGCTTCTCCATGCCCCATCAAGCTGCTTCTCCACGCCCCAGTAGGAGTTGCCAGAGGTCACCATGACTCCCAGGCATGGGTGCGTGCACCCACAAAAAGAAAAATGCAAAAATACCAAAAAAAACCCCCCAAAACCCTACACTAAAAGCAACTTGTGCCTCCAACCAGCAAGGTAATCCCCTTTGCCCAGGAACATAGGTATTTTTAAAAAACCATGTGAATTTCTCCAAAGATAAAGTGGAATGGGAAAAATGCCCTCTGAAATGAAGAACACTTTGCTGATGAATGGGAACAGGTATCAAGAGAAACCCAAACCTTTCAGCTGCACTTGCAAAGCAAACAGGACACGTTGCCGTACACCCTGCCTTTTCACACTTCCGATACTTTTTCTCTGAAGCATCTTCATCATCCTCCACTGTATCCGCAGCCTTCCTCCGGACCTAGCAGAAAACAATGTAACTAAAGAATTCGCACTAGCTTTAGGGATCTACAGGCTTTACCTCTGTGATGTAGTAGTGAGGGAAAATGGCTGCATTAAGTTTTCTCCACATGGAGAGAGAGTATTCTAGCACAAAACTAACTCCTATACATTCACTTCAGATAGAGAACAAATCTTTTTAAATAAACTAAAAATGTTTCATGGGCTGTGTGCATGTATGGTTTGTACTGAAATGTGCAAAAGTGACTGTGGAAACATTTAGCTTTCTAATAGACAAGGAAACATTTCAAAATAACTGTGTTTTTTGCCAGGATACTGAAATGAACTTCAACTGAGCAAGTCTTCAGATCAGCCCAGGACACATTAAGGGCTAAAGCTATCAGTATGGGAAAAACAAACATGTGCTCAGTTTCCTCCAAGGACAATATACAGCTTGAGCTGCAATCCAGTTCAACTACATTACTAGGGTTTAAACCAAATCAGTTCTACTGACTTCAATGCTACTAAGAGTATGAGCCAAAAATGCAATGTAATTCAGTGAAAATTGTTTACAAGCAAACATACAAAGGATCTAACAACTATCACCTTAGTTTTTCAACTGAACTTTAAAACATACTAATATACTATCAGTAGTAAACATACTAATATACACCTCATTACACTCTTCTAAATCCTCTTTCAAGGGACTCAGAAGGGTACAACTCTGCCTAATATGGCACCCAACATGCATTCTGGATGCAACCCAAGTGGCTGTCTTTTATTTTTATACAGACAGAAAGACCCACACACACACAATTTCATTTAAACTTAACTCTATTTTAATTACCTGCCTGCCTGAACTCCTCAAAGGAAGGTTGTCAGGAGACTGATCCAACATCACTGTTTTCTTCTTTGCTCGGACCCTTCCAGAAGACATTATGCTGCAGCATAAAAATCAAGTGGACGTCTGATTTAGAGTACACAGGAACATGACATATATGATCAGGGGTCATTTCGTAGAAAAAGAGGTGCAGGAGCTCATTAGCATAACTCATTAGCATAACTTATCTGCATATGCCACACACCCTGACATCACTGGAAGTGTGTCAGAAGGCAACACCCACTGCTCATGCTCCACTGGACTGTTTTGGATTGCTAGCTATTGGGAGGGGGGAATGTGCAGATCTGTCCTCGCAGAGGAGGCAGAGCTTGTACCTGAATAACACTTGGTCTTAAAGGTGCCACTGGACTGTTTTGGCCTGGGGGGCGCTCTGCAACTTACCTGGCTGCTTCTTGCTCTGACTGAGGGCTGCTGGGAGCAGGGGGTGGGGCTTGTTGCATCTGCCCGCTCCCTGGGCCCTTTACTGCCAGAGCTCTGCTCCTGTGCGCTCCTGCAGGAAATGACCCCTGTATATGATAGCAAATATGTTGGATAATATGTTGGACATACTCTAAATCTGCACAGTGGAAGTCTAAAAAACAAGGCACAGGAGGTATGATGCAGGCTTAATTAGGTACCAAATAAGTTCTCAAGCTGCACAACAGGAGACCATGACAGAGACACCATGGCAGCTTTTTTTTAAAGATAAAAGCTGGCAGTAATTTAGATGCATCTCCCAGCTGTATTAAGAACCCATTCACTGCTCTTTTTATTACACTTCTCCCCATGTTTGCATTTATTCATGTAGGATTTTCCTGGTGATTGTGTAAACTTGGCCTGTTTGTAATGGATTTATATTATTTGTAATGGATTCATATTTCTGGTAAAACAAAAAATTCAAACACTTGGGTACACAGTAAACACCTAAAACGCCTGCATGGTTTGTCTTCCAGTCCATGGTAAGCCAGCCCTTCTCCCAGTGCTGTAGTCAGAACCCAGAGTGTCCCAACATGTACTGAAAGCCGAAGTCTGCACACAGTGAGTGCAACCAGCTTGTTTTAGATCTGAAGACCACACCCAGACATTCGTACAAGGAGAACCTTAGATAAGAACTGCCATTCCACATACAGCAAGCCTAGATACTTTATTCATACTAAGCAGATAACGCAATCCTTATGAAGGATCTGAACCTCTCCAGAGCACATTTACAGTGTATATGAATACACACTAGCTTCGTTCTCTATTACCAAGTCACTGTGTGACTCTCTTGGAATTAAATAATTCAGCATAGTTTCATTGCCGGTGTAGATTTGTTTCCTGTGCTGAGGAATTAATGCACACAGAATATATATTAATCCCACATAGTTACAAACTTCCAGCTCCATTATATCTTCCCCCAAACTACAAATCCAGAGAGACTGAGCTACAGTTATGCAGGAAGAAGGGTTAATTATATTCAGGGTGGGTAATTTACCCAGCAGGAAGGGCAGGTTTCTCCTCAACTTGGAGTCAAATCGCCTAGTTTTCAACTGGCTAATGAATGTCTTTCCAAAGCACTTCGAAACAGAGCTGTAAGGATATAAACAAATAGAAGCATTGTGAGAACAAGGGAAAGTGACCTTCCTGGCCACAGAATTCTTTTTTATCCTCTGCTCCAAGAAACCAGCTCAGATACCCCCTGTAGAACACCACCCTAACAAAGACTTCCAGAAGCAGATACACCCACTGCCCCCAAACTTTGCAGGAAGGAGACATGGCCCTTTCAAAGCAGCACGTGCTACAATGAATGCCAGGCAGGCTGATGGGAAACCATTTCAAGTGACAGCATGCCTTCATGGGGAGAGAGGCCTTTCATCAGAAACATGTTCCAGTCAGTGCATCTAACAAGCTACATAACGATAATCATGTGGCTACCTACTAGTTTACAAGAACAACAAGAGGACTGAAAAATTCAGCTTGAGATTTGGGTAAAATTCCACCCAAATAAAATGACACACACCCTTTACAAAAGTATTGCTTCTCCAATTTCGGATGCAATACCAAAGCTCAGCAACACACATTAAATCATGGGGTTAGTTCACACACTTCCTGGAGTCTCTAAAATACAGTATTATTGTGGATTTCAGGCCATGGTAAAAGACTACATCCCTACACAGTAAATTTACTGGGGACTAGTACAGGTCCCATTGGCCTGAATGCACAACCCATAATCTCTCCATAGAAGAGAATGAAAGGAATACTTCGGATAAATCCAGGTGGGCAGCCATGTTGGTTGGAAGCAGTAGAACGAATTTTGAGTCCAGTGGCACCTTTAAGACCAACAAAGGTTTATTCAAGGTATGAGCTTCCATGTGGACGCACACTTTTTCAGCTACAATGAAATACAATCCATTTCCATTTCATTGTATCTGAGACAGTGTGCATGCACACAAAAGCTCATACCTTGAACAAACCTTTGTTGGTCTTAAAGGTGCCACTGGACTCAAAATCTGGTATACCTTGGATCAATAAGCTCACAGCAGGTTCCTCTTAAAATTCCTGAATTGAGTGTTTAATTTCTCAAAGATCCAGGTGGTCAGCCATGTTGGTCTGAAGCAGTAGAACAAATTCAGAATCCAGTGGCACCTTTAAGACCAACAAAGGTTTGTTCAAGGTATGAGCTTTCGAAAGCTCATACCTTGAATAAACCTTTGTCGGCCTGAAAGGTGCCACTGGACTCTACATTTGTTCTGATTTCTCAAAGGGCAGAGACTCAAGCTGGTCTCTGCCCCATCCCAAACCCCAGGATGGGGAGATCTGGCCAGGGCTGCTCATTTCAATCCTCTTGCATTACAGTAGTAGTCCTCACTGATAGTGGAAAGTCGCTTTGCTTTTCCCACGGAGCTCAGAAGCACGTTTATCTCGGTTATTAGTCCACAGACACGGGCAGGTCCTGGCTCCAGCGAAGCCACGCCTCGACGCCAACCGATCTGTAAAACTTCCCACATGTCCCCCCTGTGGGGCAATTCTCACTTCCACGCGCGCTCCCAGCCAGGGGGGAAATCTTGCTGCAAGACGGACAAAGCCCCCTTCCGCGCCACAGCGAGACCTCGCCGAGAAAGACTGACCCGGTGGGGGGGGGGGGAGAAAGCGGAGCTCTCGCTCCTGCGCCCTGTCATCCACTAGCCGCCGCAGGTTGCAGCCGGGAAGGCGGCGCTCTGGCCTCGTCCACGGGGGAAACCCTGCCTCGGCCGGAGCCCAGCGACCCCTCGGCTTCTCCAGCCGCCCCCGAGAAGCGAACAAGCCGATCAGCGCCCTCACGTGCCGCCGGTCCTCCTCCTCCTCCTCGCCGCCACCCTCCAGTCTCACCTCCCCTCCACCGCCCAAGAGCTGCTTCCGCTGTCCTCAGCGCGTAACGTGTGGAGCGAGGGGAGGAGACAATGTAGCGAGCGGCCGGCTTCCTCTCCTGGCGGCGGGGGTGGGAGGGGAGGAGGAGGAGGAGGAGGAGGAGACTGTAGCGCGGAGCCTGGGCCAGGAGTCGCTCGAGCGGCGACGGGGTCTGGGGGCTGTCGGAGGCACTTGGGAGAGCCCTCCGCCTCAGCAGCCTGTCAGGGGCCACCGTCTGGAGTCTCTGCCTGGCGCATCCCAAGGTAGGCTCAAATATCAGTGCTTCGGTATTAAGGGACGCTGCGAGACCTCAGGTTTTTTGTTCTGTGCCTGGGGTGGCTGTGAAATAAGGAAAGTTTTAAATGGTAGCCCGCTGGCACCTTTAGAGGCCAACAAGAGTTCTCCAGGCTGTGAGCTTTCGAGAGTCAAAACACGACGCGGAGAAAGTGCTTTCCTCTGAACAGAAAGTCCTCTGAGTCCTTTTATTGCAGTCAGAAGGTGGGAGGGGTGTGGTGAAGAACGCTTGCAGAGGAGGCAAAGCCTCACTGCATATTGTGATCAGCTTGAGTATTTTATTTTATCTGTATTACTCGGAGTCTGCCTTTCTCGCTGGGACTCAAGGAGGATTAAGCAGGGGGAATGGATACAATCAACATGATGGGACACTCAGTAAACAGTGGAATAGGATTTGGGCTGAGGGCAGGGCAGGGAACTGTTCCTGTTGCAGCAGAGGATAGGACTTGCAATAATGAGTTTAAGGTACTGGTTATAGGACTTCTTTCTCTGTGCAAAGGTTTCCTGGGCCATGGAGAATTCTTTAGATACCTCTGGAAGGGAAGAAGGCGGTGACACTGTGTCACAGCGGGACAGAGTGGTGACGGAAGAAGAATGGATGAAGAAGTGGCAGTTGAGAAACATAGGATTTCATAATGAACAAGGACATCTGTACGTAATCCCATGCTCTGCCTATGTCATTTTATAATAAAACTGATGCTTGTAGGGAAGTTTGACTCTCGCACATGGTTTGCAAAATGTCTGTGTTTATAACCACAGTGGATACCCACTGTTATTATTATTTTATTTACACATTCCCCCTCGAGGAACTTAGGGCAGCATACATTATCCCCTTTGCCCCATTTTATCCTCACACAACCTTTTGAAGTAGCTTAGTCTGCGAGGGTTTATGACTGGCAGAGGCCAACACTCAGTCCCTGGTGTCTTCAGTTAAAAGGGTCGGGTCATAGGTAAAGTGAAAGACCTTTACCTGAGAGCCTGAACAGCTGCTACCAGTCAGAGTAGACAATACTGACCTTGACAGACCTGTGGTTTGACTCAGTGTGGCAGGCTCTCTGGCAGTAAGACTCACCTGGGTGAAGCAGGGTAGGACCAGGAGGTTGCAGCCAGGGTAGCTTCAGTAACAGGGCCCCTTTGGCAGTCTGTCACAGGTAGCCTCAGAAGGCATGGAGGTAGCAGGTGAGCTTGAACAAGGGTTCTCTGGGCCCAGGTGGTTTAAGGCAGGGCATAGCTATGGAGACTAGGAGCTGGCTAAGAAGCAGGGAACAGAGAAGAGGAGGGTGGAGCTCAGCACAATGCCCAGGTATGGAGCTGGGACTATAAAAAGGAAAGAAGGAGGAAAGGGGAGGAGGCTGGTTGGAGGAGGAAGGTACTGGAGCAGAGGTAGAAAGGGGCAAGAAGAAGCCAACACCAGAGAGAGGGAGAGATATTGTCTTAGGGAGACCCCTAGGAAACAAGACAGATCACAGTGTTGTGGTTCTTCTCCCTTGTAATGCATTGTAACCCTGAGGAAGGTGAAGCTAACCACACCTTCAACTGCTTGGTTTGGTCAACTTCCAATAAAACAACATGTGTGAGAAAGCAGTGACAGGGCTGGTGCTTTCATGACCCATGCCCCAGGTATGATGCTCCCATGCCCTCAGAGGGCATCATACTCAGTATGTCACCTTCATGAGTTCAGTGGACCAAGCCGCCCCCCCCCCCAGGTGAGCCTCATGGTTGAGTGAACCTGGTCTCCCATTTGTAGTCACTTGAGCCACTTCACTACATTGCTAAGGGTTAATGCCAATCAGATTCTATTTCTCAAAGGTTCACAGGTTTTATCTGCATCCTCTTGATCCCAGTATGGGACTATTCTTGAGTAAGAGGCAAAGACATCACAGTGGCTCTAACTGTTATGCAGAATGTGCTACAGAGCAGAGCACTAACAGTGCTTCCTAATTTTAAAGGCTTGTTGTTCCTGACAAATTCTGATAATATACTTCCCATTTTTTACAGACGTGTTTCTATTCCTCATACTTTCAGTGAAGTAACACTCTTGGGAATTAGAAACTAGTCTAACTGGGGTATTATTATGTTGTTCATAAGAACCATTATGGTGGATTACGTCAAGTGTCTGTCTACTTCAGAGTCCCAGGGTAGATCCAAGCCTCAAGCTTGTATCATATATTCAGTCAACTTCCCTGTGGGCTCTGTTTGGAGCACCCAAATGTGTAGCTTCTTTGGCTAAAGGCTGGGATGAAGCAGCTTTCTGCATTACCATGGTCAGTAGCAATTAAATGTAGGCTAATCTTTTTTCTTGCAGATTCACTCCCCACTTTGTTGCCGTGGCTTCATTTGGATGCTTGTTAGTAGTGTTTGATGCCAAAGTATAGACAGAACATAAGAGACGCCAATAATGTTGGATCAGACCAAAGGTCCATCCAGTCCAACACTCTGTGTCACACAGTGGCCAGAAATACCAGGTGCCATCAGGAGGTCCACCAGGGGGGCCAGGACATTAGAAGCCCTCCCACTGTTGACCCCCCCCCCAAGTACCAAGAAGACAGAGCATCACTTGCCCCAAAGCCCCTATCTATACCTTGTGGCTAATAGCCACTGATGGACCTCTGCTCCATATGCTTATCTAAAGACTACCAAAATGGGTTTACCTCTAATGGTAAAAGCCAACAGCCAGTGGGCTCTCTGGACAGTTCCAAAATCAAGTCATCTATTTCAGTCATATCATTTGAGATTTTCAGAACTACATACAGTAGTTGTCAGGTCTGGGCTGGTAGTGAATTGTTCTCCCCTGCACATCTGTGGAATGTGAAACACCAAAGCAGTCTTGATAGTTAAATAAGCAAGCACTTTTAAACTCAAAACCAGGGGTCCCCAACCTTTTTGAGCCGGTGGGCAACTTTGGGATTCTGACAAAGGGTGGTGGGTGCAACCACAAAATGGCTGCCATCGCTGGGGGAGCCACCCACAAAATGGCTGGCACCCAAGGTAGACCCAACTACAAACTGTCAGGGAGGGAATTTATATATAACTTCAGTAGTAACTCCTCAACATTTCAGGCAGAGCATCTGTTTAATAAGATGCCTTTTCGCCTGCATAGCCTATCAGAAGTACTACTGGGCAGAAGCCCCCCCTGGCCTCGCCCACTTTTTAAAAGCACTTGGTGGGCACCAGGAAAGGTGCCGATGGGTGCCAGGGAGCCCACAGGCACCGTGTTGGGGATCCCTGATCTAAACCATTATTGTATTTTACATGTTGAATTCAGTTATATTGTGTGTTTTTTAAAGAACCTTCCTTTTCATCTGCAGACTTCTAAAGAAATATCTGGATATTTTTCTCAATGGCAGAAGTGGACTGAAGATATTTTTTCCACTTTGTGGCAAAGCTGTTGAGATGAAATGGTAAAAAGCAGCACTCAAATAGAATTTGTTCTCCATATATTATTTTTTGTCACTTACTTTGTTTATAGTCTGCCTTTCTCGTGGAGACTGAAGGTGGATTGCAACTAAAAATTATGCAGGGCTGTGGTCAGAATAATTGCTGAGCCAATTAGACAAATCTGCCTTCCTCAGGTGGCAGAGTTTGATGTAGCATTAATGAGCACTGTGTCACAGCGGGACAGAGTGGTGACGGAAGAAGAATGGATGAAGAAGTGGCAGTTGAAACACCCACCCTGCAAGGAGGCTCTGGGCAATTTGCAACCTTTAAAACATTTAAAAATGCAATTAATGCATCATTTAAAACACCAACAGAACAGTAAATTAAACCTATCCAAGATGGCAATTACAGTCCCTCCTTTGTTGGCCACACCACTGTTCTGCACAGCAGGGCAGGGAAGAGTATATGGGGGCCATAGGAAGAAAAAGAGGGTGCCAGCCTCAACCTCCCATTGCTGCCCTCAACTAAAAGCCTGGCAGAACATCTCTGCCTTACAAGCCCTGCAGAATTGCATCAGATCCCGCAGGGCCCTAGTTGAGGACAGCCAGACCTTCCTAGGGCTGGGGATCACCAGCAGGTTGTTACTGAGGTTTGCCATTTAGACTTTTATGTCTCAGACACTAAAATATCTTCATCACCTCTTATTATCTATGTATGTAACACAGCTTTATCCCCCTTTTTCTCCAAGGTGCTCAGGCTGGGGTACAATGCTGTCCCTTCACATTTTATCCTCAAAATAACCACATGAGGTTGATGGGGCTAAGGAAGTGTGGCCCCAGGTTACTTGGCAAATTTAATGTTAGAGTCAGGATTTGAACTCCCAGCTCCTAATCTAATGTTCTGCACACACAATAGTGTAATGCCATAGAAGAGGTAGGCGAGAACCTGTAAACAATAAGTGCTGCAAGCTAGTCAAGATGTGAGAGGCATTTATTGGACCAGGTTCAGGGCAGACTTGGGTTCATGAACATGAAGCTGAGCAGGCAAGATTGGAAAACCAATGTTTGGGTCAAAAGCACATTTTGGGGGAAAGATAAGGGAAGGACATGGATTGTACCATAAGGTTCTATGCAAAAAGGGTTAAATCTGCATAATATTTATCAAGATGGGTTAAGTCCCACATTTATTCTTTTGAGTGCAGAGAAGTTGGGTTATCTGACTTTTGGCTTTATCCTTTCCTTTATTAACAATAAGCTACATTGACCTCAAGTCTTAAGCCGACTTTTGGCTTTATAACTATCTGTGAGTTAGAGGAGGATTTAATGTGTTGCATGAAATCTGGGGTTGCAGTCAGAAATAGCCTCCTAAGTGCTGAGTTGCCCTGCTCTGTAACTTGTAGTAAAATTTGTTCTGTATTCTAACGTTGTTACATTGTGCATTTCTGTAACCCATCCAACAGCACTGTCTAGAATGAGGTCAGATGACAGGGTTTACTATCCATTACAGATAGTGAGGAGAGAGAATTTACAAGTAACCCCAGGTTTTGTAATCTATAGTTCCACTCTCAGGGCAAAGGCAAGTCCTTTAATAGCCACTTTGGGGGCCTCACCCTGTGTAATTACGAATTGCAGGTTCTCCTCAGTTCATATACAAGCAGTGCCTGATTCAGACTGCAACAGTGGCACACATGGTGAAGAGGATTTAGCCTTCCTCCCTTTGCCATTTTCCTAACACAATATGGTCCTGAGGTACACCTGGGTTTCCCCAAAGGGCCAAATAGTGCCCCCAAGAATTATTTGAGGTAAGAAAATGACATGGGGGGTAGCTGAAACCTGTTCTCTACATGTGCCACAGTTGTGATGTGAATTGAGTACCACCTATATGAAGAAGACTCTAAGAAGTCTCAAAGCAGTTTATAATTGACTTCCCTCCCTCTCTTCGCAGTCAGAAATAGCATCCTAGTGCTCAGCTGCCCTGCTCTGTAATGTGTAGTAAAATTTATTCTGTAGCCTGATGTTGTTACATTTGGCATTTCTGTAACCCAGCCAACAGCAGCCAATGAGGGTTTCTCTCCATAGTAGGTACCTTGTGTGGTAGGTGGGCCTGAGAGAATTCTGAGAGAACTGTGAGAACTGTGACTGGCCCAAGGTCACCCAGCAGGCCTCATGGGCTAGACTCTGTCAGTATTACAGTCTTCTCAGCCAGGGCTGAATTCAGACTCACTCTCCTCAGCATTCAGCTCTGAAGTCTTTCTCTGTGCAACTGATGCTAACCAATCAGATCTCTTGGAGCAGCCTGTCACTCAAGGCTCTCTGGCTTTGTGAGGAATTAACCCTTCATCTGTTTACACAGCACTTCTGTCCTTCTAAAAGTGGTCCAACACACCTCTCTTACATGTTTGCCTGTAAATTATTACTTCTTCTTCATCCTAGAGGATGAGGCATGGCTTTACATTTCATCAGCCAGTTGGACTTTGACTCTTTGTTTGATTTTTAACCACAGTTACAAAATATAAGAAAGCATGCTTACTTTTATCATTCCTCATAGGTTAGCTGACATGGGGCACCATATAGTTGGTGTAGAAATCAGCGAAACTGCTCTGAAGGAATTTTTCACAGACCAAAATCTATCCTATTCTGAAGAAACAGTTCCAGGGATCCCTGGAGCTAAATTAATGAAGGTTGGTATTGAGTCCCCTCCCCACCACCAAGCTTTCTTTGTTAAAAGCTTGTTTATTAGCACAGATTGCCAAGGACCTGATGCAGATATAATACTGACTTTATGCAAACCATGTTTTGCCATTCTGGAACCTTTCTCCATTTCCCTCCTGTTTGGATGGATTTCTTCTTCTTTTCTCAGTGTTAAGCATGGTTTTGCATGTTCTGACACAAACCATGGTTAATGTACATATGATTCCCCCCATAATGCAGAAGGTAAAACCGGCTGAGATTCCCTCCATTTCCCAGACTCCACCCCCTTCCCAGACTCCACCCACCCTAGACTCCTCCCTCAAATCTCCAGGAATTTTCCACCCTGGAGCTGGCCACCACTAAAAAAGGTCAGCTTATGAACCAGATATAATTGAAAGGAGGCACTCTTAGCAACTGTACCTGTCAACCTGTTTATCTGTCAACAAGCTCTTAACTCTGTCTACTTAAGAAAATGTAACCCCCATTTAAGGCTGGTAGATCAACACCAGCCAAATTACTTTAGAGAGTGTCAAGAAGAATACATTTGCAAAGTCTTATTTGCAGGAAACAAGAGTTATCCCTGTCCTGGGTAAAGCTGTTACTTCTGGTTCCTGCCTTGTTTTTCTGCCATCACTTCCCCCAGTGTAGTGCTTGTGTTGGAGTAACTGGAATCAAATGATAAGTTTGTGGTAGAGAGAACATTTGAATTTGGACTGGTGAATGTTTATGTTTGGCTAGGCAGTTGTGGTTTCTTTGCAGGTTTTTTTGTTTGCTTGTGTTGAATTATTTAATCTTTGTATTTTATGGTTTTATACTACTGTGAGCCACTTTCAGGTTAGGATAAAAACTGCAGAATAAACAAATAAAAATGAATGCCATTTCTAATTTATTTATTTGAATGTTTATGTCCCACATTTCCTTTGTGACTCAACATGGTTTACAATTCCAAATGTAAAAGCATACAAAGTAAATAAACCCCCCAAGTAATTATTTAAAGCCCTATCACATAAAATGGCCTTGCAGTGCCTCCTAAAAACATCTAAAGATGGCACCCCTCTCACCTCCTCAGTGGGAACCTGTTCCATAAAGTGGGAGATACTATAGAAAGAGGAAAAGGAGAAGAGAAGGCTTTTGTACCCTGCTTTTCTCTACCCTAAGGAGTCTCAAAGCAGCTTACAATCCACTCCCCTCAACTGGTACCTTGTGAGGTAAGTGGGGCTGAGAGAGTTCTGAGAGAACGGTGACTGGCCCAAGGACACCCAGCAAGCTTCAGGTGGAGGAAGGGGAGAATCAAACCCAGTTCTCCATATTAAAGTCCACCACTTTTAACCACTTAGTGGGCTTCCTGAAGCTGGGGAACCACTAGTAATTCAATCATAATTATTTAAATGTTTTTCTTGCATGTTGCTTCACCATGGTTTTACCTTAACAACATAACTGAGAAAAAATTCCCTTGGAATTTTCCTTGGAAACCATGGATAGATTATATAGCTCATGGATCTGTTATGCTGCTTATACAAATACTGGAAACAACCATCCTTTTAATTTTATTTGCATAGTGTTTTCTAAAAGGAAATCCTATTTGTGTAGGAAATTCATTTCAAGAAGCTCTTAGCTGAAGTGTTCAAGGTTAGAGACTTTGTTTAAATTCCCTTATTTATTGCAACTCTTACTTCTGTCCAGCAGAGCTGTTAATGCTTCAAAGATCTTCAGATTAAAAAGCACTTGATCCTAGTTGTACCTTCTGCCTTGATTCATTTTTTGTAATATTAATTGGAAACATATTCTCTATTTTTCATTGTAGAACACATCTGAGAATATTTCTTTGTACTGCTGCAGTATTTATGATTTTACCAGGTAGGAACAAAATGGTGCTTTTGAATCTGTCCACGGTCACTGGTGTGTTTGATGTTCTTTAGTTGTTTTTGGTATGAACTCACAGAAGCCTGAGGAATAAAAAAAAAAGTACAGCCGACGTTGATCACTGCATGTTTCACCTTCTGAACATACTTTATAATTCCCAGAAGTAGGGTGCGGCTAGTCATGATTCACTAAAAATGCTTCCTGTTTATAAAGTTAAAAGATCTCATGTGAACATTGAAATGTGTTGTCGTATTTGCAGCTTATGTGCATGCAGTGTTATTGGGGCTTGATGTTAGGACTTGGTTAGGAATGCCTAACGCAACCCTTAATAGTTAAAATCAATGGGGAAATGGGATGAGACCTGTACCTCTAGGCTGAGACATAAATTTTGTTCTACCTGAGCTGGTCTGTGATCACTTTTGTTTCCAAACAGAGTTTATCATGATAAGGTAGGCTAAGAGGTCATTTCCTTGTTTCTGCCAATGCCATTTTAAAGAAGAATTTGGCCACTTGAAAATGCCACGAGGGCTCAGTCCTGAGCAGGCCTGTGGGGTGTCCCCTTCCTTGCACCTTTTCAAGCACCCAAACTTTTCGGTGCTTGAAAAGGTGCAGATGAGACAGATCCTCTGCTTTCACCACACCCTGATCAGGCTCTTGTGGCATTTTTAAATGGCCAAATTCTTCTTTAAAACCCCATAGGTGGCCACGGATTGGACCCATGGCTGCCATAACTTCCAGTTTGGCCCTAAGCCCATTGATTCCAGTCGACTTAGAAAGGTATAACTCTACTTAGATTGCACTGTACATTGTTTTACATATTCCAAAGTTAAGGTAAAGGTAAAGGTTCCTTTGCTCGAAAGCCAGTCGAATCCGACTCTAGGGTTGCGGTGCTCATCTCTGTTTCAAAGCCGAAGAGCCAGCGCTGTCCGAAGACATTTCCATGGTCATGTGTCCGGCATGACTAAACACCAAGGTGCACGGAATGCTGTTACCTTCCCACTGAAGTGGTACCTATTTATCTACTTGCAATTTCTTGCTTTCGAACTGCTAGGTTGGCAGGAGCTGGAACTAGAGACGGGAGCTCACTCCGTCATGCAGCACACTCGGGTCTCGAACTGCTGAACTACCGACCTTACGCAGCCTGCAGTTCAGCGTCTTAACCACTTGAGCCACACGGAAGTAAAGTTTTGTTTGGGGGGAGGGTAATGAAATCAGGCTGCAATCTAGTGCACACTTATTTGGAAGTGAGTCCTGATGCACACAGAGTAACTTCCTTCTGGGTAAACTTGCACAGAATTGGGCTGTAAGAAAGTTCAAAATTAACTAACAAATTTTATTACCCATATCATCCTTTCCACCCACAAGTAGGCAATGTGGTGCCTTTGGGTTTGCTAGACTTTCTCTAGCTGTGCACAGCCACCATTGAACTGCTAGGTCTGTATACTTTTAGCACACAAGAAAAATCACCCCATGCTGCATATTTTACATAAAGAAGTAATGTGTAGGTCTTTTCAGTTCTGCATAAATATTGCTGTTGCATAATTGGGGTGGTTTTTGTTCATGCAGTATGGAATCACAGGGGGTTACTTTAAAATCCTATGCTTCTTTTGTGGAACATCTGCTTTCCTGCCCCTCAGCTAATAAAAACAAGATACCTACCTTTATAATACACAACTTTTTATCTCCTTGTAGCTCTGTTGCTGGCAAATTTGATGCCATTTGGGACAGGGGGTCTCTAGTAGCAATTAACCCTCGTGACAGAGAACGGTCAGTAATTTATATTGCATTTTATTCTGCAGTAACTGTTATTTACTCTGTTATTTATTAGAGCTTCTGGTCATTTCATTCTCTTTTTCAGCATTTTTTGTATTTTGTTAATATGTGCATATGTGTGTACACGCGCGTGAGTGTGTGTGCACCTGGAAGTCATGGCAACCTCTGGTGACTGACCCCTCCTGGGGGCCTGGAGGATATTCAGAGAGGCGGCTGATTAAAGCCTGCCCCCGCCTCCTACTGCCTCTAGTATTCCAAGGAGGTCTCCCATTCAAGTACTTGCCAGAGTTGACCTTGCTCAGCTTCCAAGATCTGATGAGATCAGGCTTGCCTGGGCTATCCAGGTCAGGGTTGGCCATTTCATTCTTGATTTAATTGCTCAATAATTTGCTCTAGTCACTCAGCTTCTCAAGTCTACTTTTAATGAGGCTGTCAGTTCCCGCCTGAGGCAGGGAATCCCCCACCCCGGCTCCCATTTCCCACCACTGGTCTGACAGTCAGCAGGAGAAAAAAAACCACATTAAAAGTTTGCCATCAGCTGACAACATTACATGAGTTCTGGGGGAACCCAGAACTACAGTCTGCTCTAGGAATTGCTGGAAACTCTGGTAAAAAAAACCCCATGTCTCTGCCCTGCCCCCTGTAGCGTGCTGCGCAGCTGGCGTCACCAGGTCTACCTTCAATCAAAGAGCCAGTTGCACCCTGCTGAGATTCCCGCCCCCCCCCTGCCCCAATTTAAGCCCGTTGGCAGCCAGTGGCCGGCAACTATAACTTTTAATCATTGAATGTGTTGATCTCCCAGAATAGATGAAATACTTCTGGAAACCTCCGGTTGGGCATTGCAGTGAAGTAACTGAGCTCATGACTTAAAACATTAGCATTACATGGGCTTGAGGGAGGGCCTCGGAAGCCTACATTACATGATCCCTTAAGCATCATGGGGCTCAGAGCCTGAATTGCAAAATCCAAACAGTATTCTCTCTCCTCCTGCCCTGTTAACTGGACAACACTGCATTGCACAGCAGTTAACAGGTAAATAGGCTGGGCCGGCAAGGAAGTAAGCCATAGAGGAAAACTGAAACTGTGCTGTTGTTGCAGAACGTTGAGGGAGGGAGAGGGTGTTATTAAGGACCTGGACCTGTGAGCTTGGAGCAACTGCCCCTTTTTGCCCATTGCGTAAAGCAGCCCTGAGTGAAGCACAGTCCTCCATGAAGCTCACCTGCAAAAGCCTCAGTGAAGTGAATGGTAACTAACTACTCAAGGAGCACTACTGTTCATTTCAGAGAGACTAGCTCAGCAGGATTTCCTGGAGGGTGGTCTCATGGATTAGGTATGTCTGTCTCCCATTCTTTCAGTCCTTCAGTGTACATAAAATCTACAACCTAAGATGACCCCTTCACCTTGCCTCTTGATAGAATCTCCACTAAACCCATTACATTTTTATAGAGCTTTTAAAATGCAAAGTCCAGTACAGCAAAGATCTTGTTTGGCTTAGTTGTGCATATTCAGTGCTTGGTTTATATATACACAAATATGATTGGTGCCTGAGTTGATCTTTTCTTCTTCTTAGCTATGCCAATTTGATGATATCACTAATGAACAAGGGGTGTCGCTATCTTCTAGTTACCGTTTCATATGATCCAAGCAAGCATACAGGTAACACACAGTAGTCCAATCTACAGCTTAAATCATTAGAATTTAACAATAGCTTCAAACAACCCAATTCCCCATCTTTTTTGTGACTAATTGGTTTG
Organism: Gekko japonicus; assembly: GCF_001447785.1. Classification (NCBI taxonomy): domain Eukaryota; kingdom Metazoa; phylum Chordata; class Lepidosauria; order Squamata; family Gekkonidae; genus Gekko; species Gekko japonicus. The sequence goes on along the minus strand of NW_015163690.1, from coordinate 66,259 downwards.
TAATTGGGGATTAACATGAAATTGGGTCATGAGATGAGTTTAATATGGGATTATGGGTTCAGGAAGCCTTCCAAATCAGGTTTGCCAAATGTATCCCAACAGACTGTTGGTGTCCCATGTCTCATTAAAGTACTATATCTTGGCCCTTAAATGAGCCCAGAAGATAGTTTATAAAAGTTCCTATTTAAAATTCAATTAAAAATAATATCAAAACAGGTCAGGTCACTAGTTAGCTACAATACCAAATAATCCCACTATTCATGCAACTGAATGACAGCTTGGTTTCTTCTGTGCAGTTGGAAAAACCAGTTGTGTGAATTAACTTTTTGGCTCAGTTCAAGTGTTAAAGTGAGACCTGGATTTAGGGATCAGGGCCAGGCCATGGCATGGTGTGAGGTCTCCCCGTTGTATCCTTACTCTTCTTTAACCAGTTTCAATTAACTTTGAAAGCCCAGCTATATCAGAATGAGTTTAGGCTGCATATCCAGGTTTATTATTTCTCATCATTAAATGTGCCAGTTTCTTTTCTAGGTCCTCCATTCTATGTTCCTGAATCAGAAGTGAAAAAGTTATTTGGTGAGTCAATTCAAGTAAAAAATTTAATTTCTACCAAAATGAATATGACAGACCCAAACAGATCATTTCACCTGCTAATAATGGATAGTAATAGTTTGTGCCAAGATTTGCTTCCTATCTAGAGGTCATGGTCTGAAAATAGACACCAGAAGGGCATCAGTGCACTAAAAAAAACACTGCTTTCCCTAAATGGGATAGCTGCTGATTGTTTCATGCTAGGAAGAAACCTGAACCTACACTCCTGGTCTAACAGATAAAATTCCCCTTGTAGCCCAAGGTTATTTTCAGTGCTGAGCATCCAGTAATTTAACTTAGATTCCTGGATCAGTTCTTATTATCTCATAATGTTTCAAAATCCCTACCTTCAGAGAAGTCAAGTATCCTTCACCTCATCTCTGCTCTGGGTACTTGAGTATGTTGAAGCTATTTCAAGAACCTTTTGATGCCTGTATCATCTGCATAGTGCCATTCACATCACCACAGTCCATCTTATCAGCATAGTCAGAAGCAACATCTTAATGTACAGCAAAATGCTAGTAACCTTGTGTGTGCCAGTATCAGTTGTGTGTTGTTTGCCTGCCTGTTTCCATGTTTTTTAATGCAACTACATACACAGTGAGTAAAATGATCATGTATGCAAATACAGCAGTGCTTGTAAGCAAGACCTCTGTGTTTATTTACATTCCTTGGCCATTTTGTTATCTGCATACACAGAAAATAAAATAACACAAGAACAGGCATTTCCAAACATAGCAGAGAGAAGGATTTGAAGAATGGATCTGAGACCCGGATTTAGGTTTCTTCTGCACAGGGACACAAAAATGTGCCTTCACTGCAGTAGCTATGAGTGGCATCAAAGTGGGTGGGGATGGTAGCCACTGTCCCCATTCCCCCCTGCAGTAACCACTGGGTGACCTGATACTACACAGTTTGCATGACTAGTGTGCTAGAGCCACCAACCCATTTTCTCCAGGGGAACTGATCTCTGCTATCTAGAGAGCAGTTGTACTTCTGAGTGATCTCCAGTCCTCAACTGGAGATTGGCAACGATGGTTCCCCAGGAGGACCAGTGCAGTCTTTCTCCACAGTGGGGACCAAAGCAGCGTACATCATTCTCCTCTCCTCCTGTGAAGGTAGGTTAGGCTGAAAATCTGTGACTGGTCTGAAATCACCCACTTAGCTTCCACAGCAAAATCCTGGGTCTGGCAGACCCTGCTCTGAAATGCTAACTGCTACACCATACTGGCTGTCCTAGTTGAGAACCAGTTTGGAGTAGTGGTTAAGAGTGTGGAGTCTAATCTGGGAAAACCAGGTTTGATTCCCCATTCCTCCACATACAGCTGCTGGCGTGACCTTGAGTCAGTCATAAGTTCTTTCAGAACTGTTCTCTCAAGGGCAGTTCTCAAGCCCCACTAACCTCACAGGGTGTTTGTTGTGAGGAGGGGGAGGGAAAGTATTGTAAGCCACTCTGAGATTCCTTTGGGTGTACTGAAGGGCGGGGTGTGAATCCAATCTCTTCTTCTTCTAAATATTTAAATATTAAAAAATAGAGGGGCTGCTGGATGTGAACAGGAGCAAGCAGCCAGGCCTAGTTGTCATGCGAGTCAGGTATCATCAAGTCACCCAGAGGATGCTGCCAGGCTTCGAGTAGCCAAACTCCAGGTGGAGCCTGAAGATCACCTGGTATCACAACTGAAATCCAGACAACATCTCTCTCCCTCTGGAGAAAATAACTGCTTTGGAGGGTGAACTCTATGACATTCTATTCAGCTGAGGCCTCTCCCCTCTGCAAACTCTGCGTTCCGTAGACTCCACCACAAAATCTCCAGGAATTTCCCAACCTGGAGCCCGCAACCCTAGTCAGGATGGGCCCCGATGAGTTTTCTCTCAAAGGCCAAAATAGGCCAGGAAAGGGCCTCCTCCCACCACCTTTTACTGACAGAGCCAAGCTTGTTTGCGTAGCAACAGTCACTGAAACGAAAGTGAGCTTAGCAGTAGGAGGCGGTGAAATGTCTTAGTCAGATAGCCGTTTTATCAGTTTATGCTGTCAGGGAATAGTGGTCAGGCTGGCAGTGGGCGGGCAAGAGGAGCAGACCCAGCGTGCGAGTACTCTTGAGTGGCAGTTGATTGGCCAATGGCTGATGGAGCACACAGCACAGCCAATGGGAGAGCCATTTGTGTGTGATGGCTAAATTCTACTTATGCAGTAAAAGGCCAAAAATGCTGAAATAAAAAGGGTTTTGCCTAGCAGACTAAATCCTTGAAAAATTGGGAGCAATCTTTACTCACCTCTATGTAGAACTGTAATGTGATGTTCTCACTTTCATTTCAGGCCAATGCTGTGATATTAGGCTGCTTGAAAAAATAGATGGCTTCACAGAGCGTCATAGAGCTTGGGGTTTAGATTATTTCTGGGAGGTAATGTACATGCTCCTGTTAAAATAACAAGACAACACCCAAGAGAACAACAATCCTAAATGGGTCTACTCAGAATCCTATTCATCTACTCAATGGGCTTATGCCTAGGAAAGTGTTCTTAGAATAACCACACTCAGGGGATGACTACTTGATTTCACAACACAGTGTTTTGCACATTCAAAATGAAATTTTCTAGATACTTGATTTGATTCATGATAATTGTGTCTAAATCCTGTGAATTTCTATAAAAATTATTTTATTTTTGTCTTTTGTCTCCTGAATTATTTTATAAACATGGCTGAAGAGTGAATTTGGGTACTGGGAAGGACAGGGGTGAGGGGTGGGGTTTCTGTACTATGGCAGCTGCTCCTGTTTTCAGAGAACTACAGTGGGTCATGAAGCCAGAGAGAAGATTCATATGGCCATAAAGTACATGGAAACCACTTGAAAACCCCTGTACATTCTAGATTCCGGTGTTTTAGGGATGTACATCAACCCATTACTCTTGTGCAGCTTTTACAAGAATCATTGGCAGAAGACGAACTTTCCCACAGCATACAAGATTGTCATGTAGAAGTGTGGAGTAGCTCTGATCTGGAGTTTAACTGGGCAGTCCTAAGCCGAGTTACACCATTTCAAGTCCACTGAAGTCAATGGGTTTAAAAGGCTGTTACTCTTTTTAGAATTGCAGTGTAATTCAGAAACCCATAAGCAGTGGATCAAGCTGTGAGGTTTGACATATAGAGCCACTCCCCTTTGTGGCATTTCGATCGATTGTCTCTTGTGTCAGAACAGTTAGTGGTATTCATTACCTGTGCTGCTGTCTTAATGAAAGCCTCCCTTTTGCTGAGGCAGCTGTTCCTCTGCTGTCAATCCACATCCTTGTTGCAAAAGCACTGGCTGCACTTTTGATGAAAGGCCTCCAGTTGAGGAAACAGCTGCTGTGACAAGGAAACAGCAAGGAGAAGCAGCTGGTAGTATCTGCAGCAAAAAGAACATTTCCTCTTTTCCCCCCGTCTTGGAAAGTAAAGTTTAACACTTTAGCAAAAAAAAAAGCAGGATAAGATTATGAAGGAACAATTTCCTAATTGTCAGACTCAAAGACCTGTCTTCATCTGTTTCTTGAAAATACCAACTGGGTTTGAGATGAGCAGCTGCCTGGAGTGAAAAAACCCATATAAGATTTTTCCGAGAAGAAACCTAAGTGGGCAGGGTGTTAGGAATGAGACTGATATTTTGCTTTATGGATTTATATTTGCTGCCAAACACTACATGGACTGTGCACACACACCCATAGGCTCAAGTCACAGAGAAGGTGACTGCTCTAAGCCTTGCATGTTAATGAGGTTTCAAATACACAGCTACTAGCCTGAGGGAGAAAGCACACATCGCCATTATTGTCAGATAAAGCAGTTCGGCTAACAAGGGCTTTAAAAAATAGCTTGGTTTCTGGCTAGTCATAAATTGTGGGATTAGACTCTGTCAAGCAATCTGTTTCTGTAAGAAAACAGAGCCTTTTAAACTGAAGCAGAGAAGCTTTTAGAGTCCTGTTTGTGGAATGAGGTAAGAATCATAAACAAGTTTCATAAAGACATGGAATAAAATACGTAGGATTTGTAGGGCTGTGTTTTGAACCTGCCTTTAACAAAAGAGGAAGAAGGCAGGCAGTGTTTACTGATCCCCTCCCCTTATAAGATCTGCATTAACTGTGATTGTTTTTTCCTGACAGGATGCCTGTGCATTTAAAAGTCATGTGGTATGCAGACGTGACTAGGTACAGCTTTTCCCTGTTAATAAGGCACACACCCCATGCTGAGAAGATTGCACCTGTTGCATTTCTACTTGCATCCAGCTGTTACAGAAGTTTCTGTCATGAAAGAGTGAGGGCAGGCCGTTCTTCTGGAGTGGCAGTTTGTCCCACCAGGATTCCTGTAGTGTGGCTGTTACAAAGCTGATGGAAACACTTTGGGTTGCAGAAAATCAAAATGGTTCTCCCTGCTTATGTCAGTCACCATTCTGCCAATGAATAGCAATCCTGGATCAACCCGTAAGAAACAGTCCTGTGAAGGAAATGTCTAGGCTGCAGTAAGGGTGGCCTCCTTTCCTTCAATTTGCAGTTGTTCTCTGCCTTCACAAAAAGAGGCATGCTGCTTTTAGCAGGCTCTTCTGAACAGCTAGCTAGCTCCCTTATTTAATTCAACTTTGTTATGAATATTATAAACTATGTCTCCTTGTTTGAGTCCAGTGGTTTCCCTGCCCATCACTAGGCCACCTTATGAAGGGTCCTTAGCTGCTTCTTTTATGAGCTATTTGGGAAACCAGGCTTTTTGCCCGGCAACTTTCAAGGTGGCCTCATTCAAGCTTGTTGGTTTGAAACTTAGTCATTTCTGGAGACAATACCAACAGGCCTCCTTTCCAGGTGAGAGGTAGGTAGCGTAACTGATGTAAATCAAAGATTATTGGAAGGCATTCAAAAATCAAATGTCCTTGTTTGTTATGCCCATTTTCTCCCAAGTCAAGCATCTCATATTGCACAGATGACTTATTTGCAATTTAAAACAAGCATTATTTCGAGTAGTTTTCTGCCTGTGGAGTGGAAGCATCCAACATAGTGCATGCTCACAGTTGACTGGCTTGCTGGGCTTACAGTATTCCCAGGGGTCAGTATGGGAAAATCTTACACTATTAAGAATCAGCTACATTTTGCATTTATGTGCACCCGCACAGTGAATGGCATTCACCAGTCAGATCAGCCAACAATATTCACTGCATTGATAAATGCTTAGAAATTACTGGATTGAACTACAGTTCCCAGGAAGGCAGTGCAAGAATATACAAAGCATTTGTGATCAAATTTAGGACACAGTTTCCTTCTCAGAGCTTCTATGATCAGATTATCCTGAGCAATGTCTGAAAGAATAATATATTATTTACTAAAGGAAAATATGCTAGACAGGAATTTGGCAACCAAGTAGGTTGTGTTTGGGTCACTGTCTAGCATCAGATAGGAAATACAATCCTCTTGAAGTTTATTAAACAAAGAGCATGTTAAAAGCTGTAAGATCCAACAGTTCCTAAAAAATGGTAAAAAAACAACATTCTAATATTTTGTGATACAGAGTGTCAATTTTACCCTGACTGCAAGGGCAGAGACAATTTGAATATGGGATATGACAAAAATCTGTCATGTAATACTTTGGAGTAGATGGTATTAAGGCAAGCTAAAGTGAATGCCCTAACCAGGGTTAGGTGTCTCATATAATGACAGAGTTTGAGGAGGCAAAGTACTAAAGAATTGACTTGAGCAGACTCTGCGAGTGCGAATCACCATACTGTTGTAATCCAGCTCTGTTAAATGATGCTGGACAAGTAAAAGGGTCTTTGCCCTACCTAGCAAGACGACATCTTCAGTTATAAGCCCTAGCTGCCTTAACCTAGCATCTACTGTCTTCTTCCATCAAGAATGGTAAGCATCTTGTTTAAGAAAAAACAGCAAATCTTCAGCTTCAAAAGCAAAAATAATCCTTAGCCTTAGTTTGAAAGCATTGAGCCATTCTCTGGTTCCTAATTACTATTGGCCGAATTCAGCTCTGAGGGATACATCTGAGCTGCTGTGAGGGACTCCCATTATCCTACGTGTAAACTTACATAAGGGATGGTCAAAAGATTCTGAGTTCACCAAAATCCAGATAGGAACACCATATAATATCTGGCGTATTATTTTAGAGTTGCACTGGGGATATATCCCACCCCCGGTAAGGAAGGAGCAAGATATTGCTCCAGAAGCAAGCTTAGTCTTATTCAAAACAAACTTACTCTAGTAAGACCAGGAAAGGTTTGAAGAAAAAACAGTCCCCAGGTAGCAGGTATGCCTGGCTTGTTCAATGGCTCAGTTTGCTATAATCCATTTGGAATGTTTTTTAAAAAAACAAGATTTTAGATTTGTTACAGTTTATTTGCAACTCCTCATTTATGCAATAGTTTGAGAAACATCTAGTAGACTAGGGAATGCCTGAACCATCAAGAAGTCATTTTATTTTAAATCCATTTCACTAAAAGTAGGCCTGTGAAAGAGACAAGTGAAATATTCCGTTGATATGTCAAAGCTTAACTGGCAAGAAATGATATAGAAACTGGCTGAAATGACTGCAGTTGGCTAAAGTCCATGGCTGTTGCAAATAAACCACTCTGAGCTATCCAAACAGGATGAAACTGCAGACAAGACAGTGAAACAGGTGAGGGGTTGAGAATGACATAATGAGAACAGCTCCGTAACCAGGAATTTTTTCAAGGGGAACACCAGGGCGCTTGGAGTGCCAATTAAATTGAAGTTAATTAAATTAAACAGGTGCAGTGGAGGGGAGAGAGCTCCTTACCCCGGTGGCTCCCACTCCAATTGCCTGCGTCTGGCCAGAGAGGTGGGTTAGCAAATCCCAGCCTGGATGAGAGTGAATCAAGGTTCCCTGAGAGAAAGGCAGGACTGTCAAGGAGGCCAGGTGGGCTGGAGGCACGGCAGCAGGTGATGGGATGGTGGAGGTGGCCAGAGCAGACTCTGCCTGGCTGTGGCTCTGTCTGCTCTTCTCTTGCCTCGCACTGCCTGGCAGCCAGTGGCAGGGGAGATGCGTGACTGAGGCAGGACAGACTCAACTAAGCAAGCTGGACCCAGAAGAGCTCGAAAGTGAAATCTGCAAACAGGTGGCATGGGGGGGGATTTGGAGGGATGGCAGGTGAAAGGGAGACAGAAATTAGACAGCCAGACCCAAAGGGAACAGCTAGGAAAGGGCGAACTGCAAAATAGACTGCAGGGAGAAATGTCCCGATCCTAGCCTACTCACTTGGAAGTTTTACTGCCATCAGTGGTGAGGGTATGCAAATTTGATAGGGGCACTGCTGATTTTGCAGGGGGCGCAGCCCTCAGTGCCCCATCTCTGACTACAGGCCTGAATGAGCATGATAGTTTTGCATGCGCGCACATACACACACCCCTTACAATTTCAACAAGCTCCCTGGGAAGATGGATAGAGAAAATTATAGCTTAATTTGCCTGACCTCATAAGTCAGATAGGCTCTTTAGGAAGCAAGAATGGGTTAATAATTAGTGAGACTCACAAATGTCAACTTACCTGAGCTGCAGGAACTAGGCCAAGTAGAGAAAGGAATGAAGTTTGGGGCAGTAGAGAAGACTCCCAGTCAGGCCAAAGGAAAAGGGATAGATCTTCTAGAGAGAGAAGAAGATGATTCCCTACCTAGTCAAACAGGGAGAGTTATCTCTGAGGAGTACAGAGATCCCTGGTCTGGTGTGATTACCAACTGCCTGTAGAGACCTTAAAAGTCAGTGAAAAACTCAAGAAGAGTACTGGTGTTCCACAGAGGTTTGGGTACCAGCTATCTGGGTACCAAGACAGTCAAAGATTACTCAAATAAAGTGAACAAGAGTGTTTGGGAAAACACCGGAACAAAAGCCTCTCAATATAAAGATCTAAGTAACTGTGAATGATTTAAGAACCTCTCCTTAGCCTGATATATAAGATCAAAAGTCTGTGTTTGTACTAGTTTTACCTCAGTATTTTCAACCACTGGTTTCATCTGACCTTTCCCTTTGATGTTAAGCAAACGCTTTCATTATTTTTGCATTTTAAAGGTATCTCATGCCATTTTCAAGGGTTTAAGTTAAAGGGCAATCTTATCCCTTCCCTTGGGGTCCTGGGCTGAACAAATAGTCAAAATATATCTCACTGAGAGGGTGAGACAGACAAAGTTTCTTCAGGGGTATTGTGTAGTGGGTTAACCGCATGGAAGGCCCGCTGCGGCTCGCATGATACCCTGCACACCTTGCTAGTACACAACAAAGACTAACGGCCGGCTGGCGATCTAGTTCTGCGTCGATTTTAAGCTTGACCGACAACGGAACCATCCTGGCGCGCATTTGGATGGGGCCACCTTTGGGTCTAGGAGCAGGGACACCGGGGGGCCCATATAGCGGCCCAGGGAGTCATCGAAAACAGTGGGAAACTCCTGGCATATCCCTTTGAAATCCTGGTTTGTACACAGCTGGACTCCCTTGACCGAAATTCCCAGGGGCTCAAACCAGGCGCAACCCAGGAAGCTGACCAAGTCGCCCTCTACCACTATCAAGACCAGACATCCCTTGAATTGCCCATACTGCACTCTGAAAGACCCAACCCCTTTAATCAGCACCCGGTTCCGCTGAAAGTCCATGAGCATCACCTGAGCTGAGTGCAAGCGGGATCCCCCCTTTCGGCACAAGTGCTTAAGTGTGGCCTCAGAAATTATCGAGGTGGTGGAGCCAGAGTCTATTTCCATATGGCATGGAGACCCCTTTATTGTAACCGTGGCTAAAATTTTAGGGGTAGGCAATTTGCCGGGAAGTTGCAGTACCTTTGCAGCTGTCTGTGTGAGGTGGTAGAGGTCCCCGGCCTCTGCGTCGTCCTCGCAGTGCGCGTCCACTCTGTGACGCGGTGGCGGCGCCTTCTTTGTCTTCGAGCAGCACACGCGAGCAATGTGGCCAGTCCGCCCGCAGTTTTGGCAGATCGCGTCGCGGAACCGGCATGACTTTCTCTCATGCTTCTCTCCACAGCTCGCGCAGTCGGTAGCTGCGGCGCGGAGTTTTTCTTGCCCTTGAGAGCGCTGCTTGGGCCCTGTGTATTCTCGGTGGACCTCTTGCTCCTCAGGGTTGTCTGGCTCGACCTGCAGGGCCACGGTTGTGGCGGGGTGCGACCGCTCCCAGGCAATGGCGGTGGATAAGGCAGAGGCAAGGGTGATGGTCTCTACTGCAATGATCCACCGCTTGAGCGTCTCCTCCCTTAGTCCCACAACGAAACGGTCCTGGAGGGCATCTGTGGCTAGATGACGGAGCTCCGCGAGGAAATCCGTGACTGTCTCCCGGGTGAGCTGACTACGGTTGTAGAACGCCAGCTGACAGGTAATCTCCGATGGCTTCGGAGCATAGTGGTCTTGCACCGCCTTGACTATCTGGTCAAAGGAGCAGGCGTCGAGGTCCGTCGGGGACAGCAAGCATTCGGCTAGGGACACGATGGCGGTTCCGCAGGAGGCAAGGAGGAAGTCTCTCTTTTGTGCGTCGTCCGTCACCTTGTAGAAGGCGAGCGCGGACTTTACGCCTCGTACCCATGCACTCCAATCTTGTGGGTGAGCTATGTCGAAGGGCGGCAGCAAGCATGGTGTGGGCACCGTTGCCATCGTTCCCGTCGGGGCTGGCGGTGCAGAATCGGCTTCTCCTGTGGTCTCGCTCATCGGTCAGCTGCGGAGCTGCGTGCTTTCAGTCGCCACTCAGCAGCACGACTGGCCTAGCGGAATCCCATCCTCATCGCCACTATTGTGTAGTGGGTTAACCGCATGGAAGGCCCGCTGCAGTTCGCATGATACCCTGCACGCCTTGCTAGTACACAACAAAGACAAAGACTAACGGCCGGCTGGCCAACTATGTACATACCTGGGGACACACCCCCAGGTCCCATTGGTGGGTTTAAATCTCCCGCCACGGTCCCATTGGTCCCCTAGTGGAGGGACCAGGAGCCTAGGCCCCATTGTTCTTCCAGAGTCAAGCTCTGAGGTATTCACTGGCCCCTGGTGGCGGTCAGCGGACACAACAAGGGAAGAAGAAAACATGTTGACCAGGTTCATGAGGTCCTTCTAGGGAAGATGTGGTAGACTTTAAAAAGAGCAAAATGCCGAAGGATTGCAATCTTCTGGTACTTTACCTCTAGTCCCATAAAAGGAAAGTCTTCAGTAGTCCTGATACTCTCCTGGAGAGCTTTAAAATGATTGTTAGTCCCAGCATTTGTTTTTATAAAGTCATAAAGCTTGCTCTGTTTAGAAGATGGCAGGGGGTGGTCCTCAAAAGGAAAACCTCTTTTCCTAGTCATAATAAGTTAACAAATAAAAGGACTAATATGCAAGCTGATGAATTCAATAAGTCAGTAACTCAGGATAGATAGGTTAGTAGCTATAACTCATAAACAAGCAGTGCTACCAGACAGTGGAACAGAGATAGAGGAAGCAAACCAGGAACAAACCATGCCAAAAACCAAAACAGGGGTAAACTAAACCTTGTCCTTTTCTTAGTAAATCCCCCCCCCAAAAAAAGAGGGAGGTAGGATGATGTAAAATAGAATAAAAATGGGGGAAATATGGGGATTAGAAGAGGTAAGCCAGCATCTTTGTGCGACTTCCTCCCAGTGTTCCCTCTAAGCTGAGTTAGTGTGAGCTAGCTCACAGTTTTTTAGCCTCCGGCTCACACATTTTTGTCTTAGCTCAGGAAGGATGGCTCCAGAGCAAACTAATTTATGCAGGAGCCAAATCCCTCGCTCACAACTTTCATGCCAGTAGCTCACAAAGTAGATTTTTTGCTCACAATACTGTTGATTTTGGAGAGCAAGGCCTTTAGTGAGGTTGCAGATGTTGCTGGTGTGAAGAAAATCAAATCTCTGCCCATGTCCTTTATTTGCCTTAGTGGACTTTAGTCTTGCATTGATCCTTGATAAGTAAAAGGGCCCCAGTCAGTAGCATTTGTATAATCATCTTCCTGGACTGAATTGCCATGGATACAATCATATGGGAACATGACAGTCGGCAGATGCATATTTATGTCCATTTTAACTCAAATTAAAAAGAAGACACAGAAGGAAAAACTGGAGATCAGTGGTCTGCCAGAGCTCTCTCGTATTATACTGAGCTCTCTTGTATTATACTGAGTTTCCTAAAGAGGGCAGCAAACTACAAGCAAAACGTGCACATGGAATCCAGTCTTAGACTTCACTGACCTCTGATGTAAGGGGGTCTTGTGATCATCCAATGTGACCAGATGACAGAGCACGCCGGCAGCGGAGTGAAGCAGATATCCTCTTAGAGTTGTAGAAATGTCTGTCAAGGCGACTGAGAAAGCACAGATAATGACAGAGCTAGTTGATCAGACGGAGACCAGTCTGCTTGAATGCAAAGTGTGCTTTGAAAGGTACAGCTCGCAGAAAAAACATCGCCCAAGGAACTTACCATGTGGACACGTCATGTGCCTGGGATGTGTCTGTTCTCTGGCCCATCCCCGGAATTTTAAGTTCGAGTGCCCTTTCTGTCGGAGAGCCTGCAAGTCTTCCGAGACCAGCGACTGTTTGCCGCTATTGCACTTGATGGAAATCTTGAGCCCTTCTACTATTAATGCTCCAGTTCCAGGAAGGACCATTGGGACAGGTGAGGATATGGCTGTACCAGCATCTCATGTCTTAACATTCAGTCTTTCCTTTGGAGGATGGGGAACGCTCATCAATCCAACCGGGATTGCCGTATGCCCGAAGTCTGGCTGCATAGCTGTAGCTCATGATGGCAAGAAGAGGATTAAGCTCTTTTCTTCCAACGGGAACTGCGTACAACAGTTTGGAGAGAGAGGAGAGGCAGGAAATGACATAATGTACCCCACTGATGTCACAGTCACCTTGGACGGCCACATCGTAGTCACAGACAGTGGAGATCGCTCCGTCAAAGTGTTTGATTTTAATGGCAGAGGCAAGCTAGTGATCTCAGAGTCCTTTTCATTACCTTGGGGCCTTGACACTACACCTCAGAACGATATTGTCATGACCGATTCGGAGGCAGGGATTCTGTACCGCTTGACGGCTGACTTTAAAAAGGGAGAGTTAAGGGCAGTGAAAAAGGTGTATTCTGATCTGTGTAACCCAAGAAAAGTGGCAGTTTCTCAGACTTCTGGGGCTATTACAGTAATAGAGCATTTGATGGCAAAAGGTCCAAGCTTCGGCTGCACAAGAGTGAAAGTCTTCAGTGCGGATATGAAGCTCATTAGTCAGGTGGATAGTTTTGGCCTGAATCTTGTCTTTCCTTCCAAACCCTATGCCAGTGCTGTGGCCTTCAACAAGGAAGGGCACGTAATAGTAACCGATGCCTATAACCAAGCAGTATTTGGCCTTGGCAAACCTGAAGAGTTCCCTGTATGTAAGCCCGTCATTACCCAGGGTCTATCCTACCCCCTGGCATTAGTTTACACTACAAATAATTCTCTGGTTGTCTTGGATGGTGGGGATCATTCTTTAAAAGTATATAGCACCTACTCAAGTATTGGGGGAGGGTGCTTTCTGGCAAACTGAGGCAAGCTGTTCCAGTCTACAACCCAGCACAAGGCAATATATGGAAAGTTCTTCATAACCCCCCAGCTCCTCTAGCAAGGAATAGAAACCTCATCCATGTCAACCAACACTGAAATTCATCCTGCTGATATGAAACAGACATAGGTCAGCTATCCTCTTAAAACTGATTGCAGTACATAGTAAGAATTTTAAAATTCTGAGAGCCAGTTTGGTGTAGTGGTTAAGAGCATGGACTTTAATCTGAGAGAACCAGGTTTGATTCCCCACTCCTCCATGTGCAACTGCTGGAGTGACCTTGGGTCACTTACAAGTTGTCTCAGCACTGTTCTCTCAAGAGCAGTTCTCAAAAGAACCCTCTCAGCCCCACCTACCTCACAGGGTGTCTGTTGTGAGGAGGGGAAGGGAAAGGAGATTGTAAGCTGCTCTGAGACTCCTTCGGGTAGTGTGGGGTGGGGTATAAATCCAAACTCTTCTTTTTCCTCCTCTTCTAAAACTGAGACCTGCCCGAGAAGGTCAGGAAAGCCCCCACTTTCCTGCTTTTCTGCAAATTATGAAAAACTGAACCATTCAGGAGGATTTTTCTGTGCAGGTAACAGGGTTGCACTGTACAAAATAGTATTACAAACCTGCTTGGATAAATGATTAGGGACTGTGGGTCTGTACTGCTGCTATTGTAAGTTTATTACAATCTAAGATCAGCATATATATATAAGCAATTATGTAAACATATATATTTGTTACATATGTTAATTAGTAATGTAAGCATACCTTACCACGTATCTGAACATGTTGATTAGAAGTGTAAACATACGTTAACAAAATAAAATCCATTAAAATTGTTAAAACGAAGCAGTAATCTTCTGTCTAATTAGACATGCCAACACAAAATCTCATTACCTTGACAATAATTTTATTACAACAATCAGCAAGGAGAAAAGAAGTATAAAGTAAGTAGGATCCTATTTGTGTGATTTCTGTACAGCTCAGTGTGTCATGTGAATAATTATGCTATGCTTCAGTCCGTTCTGGTGGTTCCAGACCTAAATCCTAACGCATCAGTTACTGAATGTTCCATTTTTGTGATTGTCTCACTGTGTGTAATCGGCCCTGACTCCCTGTGAGAAAGTTGAACTATAAATAACGTAAATAAAAATAAAATTTCAGTGTTGGGTTTGAGAGAGGCTCAAGTTGATCTGCAGTGTACATGGTTCAAGTGAAAGCACTCTTTCTGCCTAACCATACGTAATACTGCACCAACCAGAAAATGAACTACAACCTCTGCATCCATACAGCGCTATAATTTATAAAACTGAACTCATTAGCCGATAATTGGAAATGTAACACAGGGAAGCAGCATTAATCTATTGTGCTACTACAGCCAGTGTCTTCACTAGACATGTTGCAGTGTGAACACACAAATCAGTTGAGCTGAATAAATCAGGACAAAGAAGGGGGCATCTGGGTGGGCAAATGGTGGCAAACATGGGGGCCTCTTACTTCAGTGCCATTGTAACTTTTTCAAATATGCTTCGATGCCTCCTAAACTGGTCCCGCATGCCTAGTATCTAGAATTATGCCTTTTCAATGGTGTTGTACTGAATGTATCTATCAGAGGACAGACCTACTTCATTTGCCTTCTGCTGGATGTCTCTGCAGTGCACGTGGTTCCACACATCACTATAACAACACCTGTGACAGATTGCTTGTGTGTTTAAATTAATATTATTGCGTCCACTGTAGATTTAAGATACCATGATTGAGACTTCTGGTCTATGGCAGCGTGCTGAGCAGTCGCACCTCCCTGACCTCACGAGGGTGAAGCTGCGCACCGGCAGAAAGGGGGGGCGAGGCATCGCACCCACCCCCAGAGGCCTGGCAAAAGGCTCCTGGCCAAGGGACTCTTGAGAGGTCACCTCTTTGCCAGCGCGATGCTGGGAAATCGAGGAGCTTCTCCATCCCCATGGTCCCTGTGCCGAGTGTCCATATGGAATTAGTGGCGCTGACTGGGACAAGCATTGGAGATCAAGCGGCTAAAACCGAAGGCAAACCAAAGTCGGATGACCAAATATGAACGTGAGTCGGAATAGAGCGGTTTTGCTAAGCTAAAAGAAAGCTCCCTCACCCCAAGGACCAGAGAGTAAAGTGAGCGGGGGAGGTATCCCTCCCATGCGCATAAACTTATAAGCGAGAGCGGGGGGGGGAGCGGAAGAAAAAGCAGTAAAAACTGTTGGAAAGACTTACCAAGGCGCGTACGAGCGTGTGAGCGCATATTCAGAGCCTCTCCCCGGTCCCAGGGATGCCCCCCTGCCAGTCCCCTGGAGAGCAGCGGGAAGGGTCTCTCTTCCTCCCTCCAAGGCGCCTGCAAATGCTGGCCAAAGGCGGCGTCTCCCCACCAAGCTCTGCCTTCCACCTTTTTTTAGCAACCGTTGATGACCATTCTGCGCCAACAGAAAACAGTCCATTCTGCGCCAACAGAAAATCAGTTTGCAGGAAGGGAAATGTCGTGGCTTTGAGAAGCAGGCAAATGAAACTAACGCTCTCTCCCCCAATTTCCCTCCTCCGAGAGCTCTTCGTCTCCTGCTCCTCTAAGAGGAGGACGGCTGTGCTTCTAAGCGCACTGAAAGACCCAGTGGCGCGCGGCAGTCACCCACCCGGTCAGGGGCGTAGACTTTCCAATTTTCCGGGGGGGGCTGGGGCTGGGCACAAGACAGTCTTCGTCGCACCCTCCGGGGCGCAGCCCGCTCGCCATGGCCCAGCTGGGGAAGCGCCACAGCGGCAGCCGGGCGAGCCAGGCAGGGTGCTGCAGCAACAGCAGGCGGAGAGGAGAGGCGAGGGGGGAGGCGGAGGAGCAGGAGGCGGCGCTGCGGAGGAAGCCGCGTGGGATGGAGGGATGGAGGGGCGGGCGGGCGGAGGGGGACAGAGCTGCCGGCTGCAAAGCGCCTGGATGCGGGGAGAGGGGGAAGGAGGAAGTGGAAGCGAGCCTCCCCCCCCCGCTTGCGCGCAAGGTGCCGGCTGCGCGCCCGCGCAAAGAAAAGGGTGGACCTGGACTCTGGATTTACAACTTTCGGGGGTAGGGAAGACGCGGGGGGGCACCCGGCTGGAGATGGCCGGCGGCTGCGCTCCGCGGGCGGG
>NW_015163690.1:14292-48729 GCF_001447785.1 Gekko japonicus | reverse complement strand
CAAGAAAGTTGCAGGGCTTTTGGCGGGGGGGGGGCTTTGGTGGGGGGTGCCAGTTTGGTGCCCCTAAGGGCTGGCACACTCTAGGCGAGCGCCTAGTTCACCTAAAGAGCGAGCCGGCCCTGCATATGATGCAGTAAGTTTACTGTAAATGGAAAACCAAACACGGAAGAACCGTGAGGCAGTGGTAACACTGGTCTTGTCACCTGGATTTCAGTACCTGCTGTACTGTACTCCCAGATGGTGGGGGCAGGTTTGTTTGGGAGAGGGCTTGCCTTGCTGGCAGCTGTGGAGCATAATTTGCTTTATTTGCATGGAGCTTCCACATGACTTGAATGTAATCCTCATTGAAATTAATGGATGGTCTAGACAAAGGTAGAATATACCAAGAAGAAAAAGCTGCACACACATAAATGAGGTAAGGTGCAGGTAGGAATGAGGATCTAGTTTCTAGAGAGCCAGCTTGGGGTAGTAGTTAAGAGCGGTGGACTCTAATCTGGAGAACTGGGTTTGATTCTCCACTCTTCCACGTGAAGCCATCTGGGTGACCTTGGGCCAGTCACAATTCTCTCCCAGCTCCCTCAGCCCCACCTACCTCACAGGGTATCTGTTGTGGGGAGAGGAAGAGAAAGGAGATTGTAAGCCACTCTGAGACTCCTTTGAGTAGTGAAGAGTGGGGTATAAAAAACAACTACTCCTTTTCCTCCTCCTTGTCATTGGGAAACAGATTTCAGCTAGAGGGGGAAAATAAGCAGTAGGCTTCAAAAGCCCATTATTGGAAATATTCAAGATTAAATGTAAAGAAAAAGTATTGTATTTTAAAGGCATTTGTTATTAGGGTAGTTTCCTTTTTCAATAACTCATAAATAAATTACTGTAGTCAGCCAGAGACAAAGGCGTTTCCAAGCCGTCTACACCACACCTTCTGGCAAACCCAATTTAAATCCATATAAATAAAATACATATACCCCCTAAGGTATGTCAACATTCTATTAAAACATCATGTTTACAAATGGTACATCTATTTAGGGTTTTTTTGTGTGGTGATGTGATATCGCAGTTTCTACCCCACATTGGTACTGGGACTTTGAATACTTTGTCCACAACTTCATTTTAACACTAAATGCAACAGGATTTCAACAATCTCAAATGGCTTATAGAAAACCATATTGTGAGTCACATTTTTTTTGCCATTGGGATTTCCAAAGAAAAAAAACGTTTATGGTCTCTCCTAAGGTTTTACAAGAGTTTCTTCCTTAATTTATTAAGAAATATTGTGTAAGTGAAGAGATTCAACAGAATAACCAAAGGGTACAAACAGGGCTGGCCCTAGGCAAGGAAGGCTGTGCCCTAGGCGAGGCTGCAGGCTGCAGATGTCAACCTCCCGGTGGGGCCTGGAGACCACCCCACCGGAAACCCAGCAGCAGGGGGGCCGGGCGCTTGGTCAGCAGTGGTGGCGGCAGCTTCAGCGGCAGGTAAGGAGCGCTGCCAAGAGGGGGTAAAGAGCCGTGTGGTCCCGGGGCGTGCCGAGGCAGAGGGCTGGCTGGCTAGATCAGGCGCCAACAGAAAGAAATCGGCTTGGCCTCAAGTTTGCGCACGGGGGGGAGGATTGTGTTAATCAGACAGACAGCCCTCCACCTCGGCATGCCCTGGGACCACGCGGCCCTTTACCCCCTCTTGGCAGCACTCCTTACCTGCCGCTGGAGCCTCCACCGCCACCAGAGTACCCGCAGCGGGAGGAGGTAGGTGGGTGAGGGGGTAAAGGGCCGTGCGGTCCCAGGGCAGAGGGCTGGCTGGATGGCTCAGGTGCCAGCAGCAGGACGTGCTTACCTCCTGCCTGCTGGCGCCTGCAGCAGCTCCGGTGGCCTTGGCTCCCCCGGCAGGCAGCAGCAAGCGCGGCCCTGGCGTTGGCTCCCCTTTTCATGCGCCCGCTCTGCCGGCGCCTCTCCCCGCCGGCTATGGGTCGCTGGAGAGGGTCCGGGCGAACTTCAGCGCCCCCATCCAGGGCCTCCCGCTCTAGGCGAGTGCCTAGTTGGCCTAGTGGGAGAGCCGGCCCTGGGTACAAAACACTACAAGGAGCTGCGGTGGCTCAAGTGGTTAAGATGCTGAACTGCAGGCTGTGGAAGGTCGGTAGTTCAGTGGTTCGAGATTCGAGTTGCCGCATGATGGAGTGAGCTCCCATCTCTAGTTCCAGCTCCTGCCAACCTAGCAGTTCGAAAGCAAGAAATTGCAAGTAGATAAATAGGTACCACTTCAGTGGGAAGGTAACAGCATTCCATGCGCCTTGGTGTTTAGTCATGCCGGCCACATGACCATGGAAACGTCTTCGGACAGTGCTGGCTCTTTGGCTTTGAGATGAGCACCGCAACCCTAGAGTCGGATTCGACTGGCTTTCGAGCAAGGGAACCTTTACCTTTACAAAACTCTACAGTTCTTCCCTATCTCAATAGCTAAAACATCTCAGATAATCAACGTAACATTTCAGAGAATTCTTAAGTTCATCTCAATAGAGTTGTAAATGTACTTTTACACAACAATAGACAATGTCTTTTTATGGCTAGGAATAGACTGGGTCCTTCTTCTGTTATATTGTACGTAGGGTTGCCAGCTCTGGGTTGAGAAATACCTGGAGATTTTGTGGTTGGAGCCGGAGGAGGGCAGGGTTTGGGAAAGGGAGGGACTTCCACGGGGTCTAATGCCATAGAGGCCACCTTCCAAAGTGGTCATTTTCTCCAGGTGAACTGATCTCTGTCACCTGGAGATCAATTGAGATCCTAGGGGATCTCCAGCTGCCACCTGGAGGCTGGCAACCCTAAATTTTCTAACCATGCAAAAGTCTGTCTACAAGGGCCAAATGATATGTTACTTGCAATCACATGTATCTTCTTCAGTACTTTCAGAGGGAACATTGAAATGCTTATTTCTGGCCACTTCCCCCATTCACCCACCCAGCTGCTTTTCATTCCACAAGAGGAAAGTACTCTTATCGTTTCATTGTGGTGGTGGTGGTGGGGTGTGTGTGTTTGGACCATAGACAGGGAAGCAATTCTGAGCATAAAAATGTCCAAATGGGAATGGTTTAATCTTTCTCATTCCTCTGCTAAAAGTCATAGCTGATAAAGGATGTTCATGTTGGGTGTGTGCATGTGTGTGGAATACAGTATCTGAGGAAATATACACATGGTTATATTTAGCATTCATCCAAAGAAAAGTCATCATGTGACTATATGAAAGACATGTAATGCACAAAAGTATGATTCAATCACGGTATCTTTTTTTTTTTGCCCCCCGAAGGGGTTTTTTTTTATTGCATTTTTATAAAGACTACAAAACTACAATGAAAAAAGGGAGGAGTATTACATTTAGGGAGAAAGAAAAGATAACCACTACTGACTAAAAACCCAAGAGAGGAGATCCTCATATTGCTTACATACAATGCCATCTCTTGAAACGCTACATTTTATGAACTTAATCAGACTTGCTTTTATACCTTTAAAATCTTAAATTTAACTGTTGTAAAAAGACCCCTCAGCATCTCAATATTAAAAACATTATTATCAAAGACACAATTCAGAGTCCTTCAATCCTCATTTTTTCTTATCTTGTCTCTTCCGCAGTTTGTAAGCAGGGCCGACTCGCTCATTAGGCAAACTAGGCACTCGCCTAGAGTGTGCTAGCACAAGAAAAGGTAATCCCTAATTATGAGAAAAAAGAAACATTTTTGTACAACTGAAAAGGTACAAGCAAAGTAGTAAATTTTAAAAGTTCTTTTTATGGGATTTCTCTTCCATCAGTCACTCGCTCTGGATAAAAGTACCACAGACCAGGATTCCTATCTGCTCCTAATCTGTTATGAACTATTCCAAGTTTTGGAAACTCAGTCCGGCCCCGGGCACATGGGAGGATTTGCCCCACGAAACGGACGGGTTGAGGGCGGATTAAACCGGCGCGATCAGATGCCAACATGTGGCAAGTGTCGCACACCCGCCCCCAACCCATCCCTTCCGGCCAAAGAGTAGTGAAAGGATGACACGCAGCAAGGGCGGCTGTGGGATCGCCGACGCGCAGTTATCCCGTGGTATGCGTGGTAATGGTGAACTGCACATGCGCACAACTGCTGCAGCTGGCCCTCCTCGCCCTTCTTAGAGTTGCTTTCCCTGCAGCATGTGATCGCTGCTGCCGGCAGAAGCACAGAGCCTCGGGGAACCTGTCTGATCCCGCTGTCGCGCTTCTGTTTGTTCCGGCTCTAAAAAGCTGCACTTATTTATTTATTTAGGCATTTTTACCCTGCCCTCCCCGCAAACGGGCTCAGGGTGGCTTACAAGGGGCATGAGCCCATACATAAAACCAAATAAAACAGTAAAATCACATGATAATACCAATAACAATAATAAAGTGCTTTCTATAAACAAGACTGTCTTGCGTGGTGTTGATGGTATCCTCAATCCTCCCCATTGGGTGGCACTGTCCAGCAGATAGTTCAAGCAAACCCCATATTGTCAGTGCCGTGCAATTTATGGCGGAACTTCCAAGGGCGATTCCTCATCCCGATGGTATCGCCACTGTTGGTGGAGGTGGCAGCGGCGGCTCCTATGCGAAGGCCTGGCGGAAGAGCTCCGTCTTGCAGGCCCTGCGGAACTGCACAAGGTCCCACAGGGCCCTGATCTCCTCCGGGAGCTCGTTCCACCAGGTAGGGGCCGCCACTGAGAAGGATCTAGCCCTGGTCGCAGCAAGCTTTACCTCCTGGGGGCCTGGGATCACCAGGCAGTGTTGGGTCCCCGACCGAAGTGCTCTTGGGGGTATATGTGGGGAAAGGTGGTCCTTCAGGTAAGTTGGACCCTGGCCATATAGGGCTTTAAAGGTAAGTACCAGCACTTTGAAGCGGATTCGGTACGCTATTGGCAGCCAGTGCAGCGCTTTCAACCCAGGCCGGATGTGCTCCCACTTGGGGAGTCCCATCAGCAGCCTGGCCGCCGCATTCTGCACTAGCTGCAGCTTCCGGATCCGCAACAAAGGCAGCATTACAGTAGTCTAGCCTTGAGGTGACCATCGCATGGATCACTGTAGCCAGGTCATCGCGGTTGAGGAAGGGGGCCAACTGCCGAATCTGCCTCAGATGGTAAAATGTAGATTTGGCAGTGGCTGCCACCTGGGCCTCCATAGCATTACTGCACAACAAACTCAGATAAGCAATTTGATACAAATAATGAAGCAAGATGCTGAGAAGGTAAAGGAAGTGGCTACTACCACACAGAAAGTGAAGAAGAAAGTGCAAAAGCTGGAAAGGAAACAAACCTCCATGGAAGATCAACTGCTGCAAGTTCAAATGGAAAAGGCCAATATGATCCTTCGTTTCCAGGGCGTGCCAGAGAACAGAGGGGAGAATCTTAAAGAAGTGATGAGTGAACTACTAGCCCCAGTGACAGAAATGAAGGCAGAATCGTTGCTTAATGATATGGATGTGGTCTATAGATCATATTCAGGATATATAAAGAAGAATAATCTGCCTGGGGAAATTGTGGTAAGATTCTCGAAGAGGCATGTCAGTGATGCAATCCTGAAAGCAGTTGCTGGAACACCCCTGAAAGCAGGGGAAAACACCATCAGAACGCTAAAGGATATTCCATTTGAAGTAAGACAACGGAGAAAGAAGTAGAAAGAACTTGTGCTTTTTCTTCAGACAAACTCAATTGGATAAAAATGGCTATTTCCAGAAGGCATAACTTTTAAGATCAAAGATAGAAAAGAAAAGATTGACTCTGTTCTGAAAGCTCAAGAATTACTAAGGGTTCGGCTGGGAAGGCCAGAGGACGAGAAAAAAAGAAGAGGACAGCAAGTCCAGCAGCGAGCTAGACACTGGTTCTTCCGGAGAGGACTCTCTGTCTGAGCAAGGGACAGCAGCCCCAAAAAGTCCTTACAAGCTGCGGAAGAGAAGGGGAAAGGAGAACTAAAGGCTGAAGGACTCTGAATTGTGCCTTTGAGACTTTTGTTATGGGATGATTGGGGGTACTGTTGCTAGACAGTTAAATCTAAGCTTTAAAGAAAAAGGGCTATAAATGTTTGACTCAGTTTATAAAGGGATCAATGATGAGAAGACTCGATGTACCTAAGCTAGTTGGAGGATCTCCTCTCTTTGGGTTTTAGTTAGTAGTGGGTTCTTTACTTTATCCCGTATATGTAGTTTCCCCTCCCTTTTTTTCTGTTGTAGTTTTTTGTAGTGATAAAAAATAATAAAAAAATCCCCTCCGGGGGCTCAAAATTTTTTTTTCTCACCTGCTACAAAAGCCTGACCATTTCAGCAGCACTGAAATCCCCCACACTGACAACTGTGTTGTCCTCGTGTGTAATTTTACGCAGTAGGTTTTTCCTCACCAGGCGCAAAGTTTTCCCCTTCTTACCCCACGTTTTCAGAACTCTCTAAAACTGGGGGTTCTGAAAACACAGGGTAAGAAAGAGAAAAGTTCGGGTTTGTGCCTGGTGAGAAAAAATCTGTTGCAGAAAATTTCACATAATGTGCCATTTTAAAAACATCACTGCGGGGAATTTCACTTCTGCGGAAATGGTCCCTGCTTAACAGAGACCACTGAGACAACAGTTGCCAACTCTGTCTCCATAGCCATTCAGGCAATACTGTTACAGGAACTAATAATTTCAGCCATAGCATCAGATACTCATTCACCTACTCACTCTCCAGTGTGAAGTCATTTGACAGCAATGCCCTTCTATTGTCTATATAAGACAAACGGGACAGTCTTGCCACAAAAGCATAAATGGACACAAATTTGACATGATTCAGAAACCTGTAGCAGCAGAACGTTGTAATCTACTAGCATGCTCTCCTGTTGATCTGAAAGTCAGCATTCGTCAACAGAGAGACTTCAAATGAGGGCTCCACTTATAAACCGTTGAATTAGCTTTGTTCAGTAGCATTAATCGTATTGACAGATCTGACACCTTTCATGTCCTCTGTATGTGTTAAGCTATTTTAATGTAAATAAGTAGTGTTATCATCAATTACAGCGGTAGTGATGGGTCGCTCTGCAATCTTGAATACTTTTGAGTTTTGTACACAAATGCTACTAATTCCTGTTCTTTTAAACCACTGTTTATAACTTTTTCACTTCTGTACAACATTTACTGAATGAGGGTTCACTTCAGCAACGCTTCAATAAACCTGTTCATCTTGAAGGAGCCAAATTACTCCTTTTTTGGTTTTGCTGCCACAGACTCAAATGGCTACTGCACTGGAATTTGTAAACATGTACTAGAAAATGGTTCATTATAAAAATCCTATAGCCCAGTGTATCAATATATACTGATGTCGATGGAGATGTTAATTTGCATGTAGATCAAAGTGTGCATCTCACTGAAATGAATGCACTGTGGAAAGACCACATCTGCATTTGGATACACAACTGAAATACTTTAGAGTCCTTTAAACTGTCAAGAGGAAAACCCCGCACATGTTTGAGGACTCCTTTAGAGGGAGACAAATTCATCCCATGAATCTTCAGTCAGCGAAGGGACAAGCCTCCTCATAGCTTAGAATTTTCCAGAAGGAAGGAGAAAATTTGGGTGTTGAAGACACATGAATGAAGGCATATGTTCTAGGGGAGGGTCTAGGGCGAAATAGAAGAGGAGCTGTCGTGTCTATAGAAAGTCCCAGATTCAATTCCTGGTTTAAGAGGATGCCAGGAAACAGGTGTTAGAAAAGATCTTTGCCTGAGATCATGGCAAGGCACTGCCAGTCACAGTAAACAGTGCTGAGCTAGATGGATCAGTGGTCCTACACAGGGCAAAAAGAAGCAAACCGCTTCCCTTCCCACTATCATGAGGACAAGATGTGCATGCAAAGTCTTCAGTGCTCCCTTCATTTCAGCTCCAGTAGGGGAAGGGAAGGTCAACATGAAGGTGAATCTACCACCTGCTGTCTGCTACCAACATCTGGTAAAAGACGGTGCTCGTACACAGCCTTCTGTCTCCAAACTCCCCACTAGCCTGATGTGTTTTTGTTTTTCATGGTGGTACTTTTTTCCCCTTTATAAAAAAGCAGGGTTTTCCTACCTACTCAGGGAAACCCTTTCATCTGTATGGACTCCCTCCAGTCCTGTCTCTTCCACCACTTAGGCACCCTCTGCTTCCACACACTAAATTCTTAACAAACTGAGGTGGCAATATCCCCAAACTTTCACTGAATACTAAAAACAAAATATATTCTGTTGTTTACTCTGGCATGTTTTAAAATATCTAAAATAACTTAAAGGGCCACTGGAGAAATCTTCTAAGCAGGAAGGTTTAGGGAATCCAGATGTAATACATCCAAAAGGATCTTTGTTTTGGACAGGACTACCAGATTTCAAACAGGTTGCCAGACAGACTTTGTCACTACCTGTCCCATTGTCCATGTAGGACTTCTCAGTTGCACAGGGAACAAATATAAGCAGGTTTCCCATTCAGAACCATCTATTGGCCTAATGAACCTTCTGGATTACTACTGTCATCTTCAGAGACCCTGCTTCAAGTGCCCCACTTCTGAGATTAGACAGGTGGCAACTTGGGTCTTCTTAGTAGAGGCACCGAAATCTGCAACCCCCTCCCCTGGAAGACTCATCTCTACCCTTCCATTGCCATCTTCCATCAGCGCGTGAACTCTTTTTTGGGTTTTTTTGCGTTCCCTCAGTGATCCTACCTTCCTGCCCAATGTTATTATTTGCTGGTTTTGTTTTTATGTATTTTAGCTCAGGTTTTAATTGTCTTAATGATGGCTTTGGGGGTGGTTTTAAAACATGCTTTTCTTGTGTATGTTTTAATTGGTTAGCTGCCTTGGTGCCTTTGTGAGGGTAGAAAGGTGGAAGAGAAGTTTTGTAAAAATAAATAAATAAAGGTTACTCAGTGAGTCTTACTCCTAGGAAAGTGTCTTTATGATTGCAGCCACAGAATACAACATTGCTGTAGAACGCTGTATTCCAAAGGTTCACAGTGTACAACGGCAAAACATTAAAAACAAAACAGGTCTCTGTCCTGGAGGTGACTGGGAATTGTATCAGCCAGCTGCTTTACTGCTGTAATATGCTTAAGTCACCCCATTCATTGGATCGAGGAATATGGTCAGGAAATGAGTGAAGAAACCATGCGGAGGCAGGAAAGCCTGGGTCATTACAATCCTGTGAAGGATGTAGGTCAGCCAGAAAGGGCTTTTGATTCGCGGAGTAACCTTACCATTTGCTAAGACTTGAATCAGGTGCGAAAAAGAGACTTATATGATATATCAAAATTGATTTGGGGGCATTGAAGATGAGGATACTTACACAAAACTAAGCTAAGAATGCCTTATTTTTGACATTAAAAACTGATATAATGAAGGAAATCGTTGTTGATGGCTATTTAATTTGAGCTTTGTGTTACACATTTCCTGTGCTACAAATGGATGCCATCTTTGTGCATGTTTCTAAACAGAGGATGTTTGGATTGTCAGAGGCGTGGGGTATGCAGATTCAGTTGTGACCATGACCAAAGAAAATGGTTTATGTGTCACCATTTTATAGAAAGCTAATCATTTTTAATTTTTCAGTGAAGTTTCAAGACAATATGTGTTTTATATACTGTTCCTTCTAGTTGTATTTTTTCTTTACATGTTGATTTATAAAAGTGTAATTAAAAAACATTTAAACAACTGTCCTGGATATATAAATAATAACCCAACGGTGTTTATAAATCGCCCGCCTTCTTTTGTTTTACTAGAAGCCCCCAGTCTCAATTCAGAAAACATAATCACAATAGAAGCAGGGATCTGTTTCAGCCATACTTGCATACCAGACATTCTTTATTGTAATGATGAAGCGAGTGAATGCTTTTTAGGGAGGGGCGAATAATGGGAGTCTTGTCCTTTCCACAGCTTATGCTCATTTATGTTGAACA
The DNA here is from genome assembly GCF_001447785.1 of Gekko japonicus. Classification (NCBI taxonomy): domain Eukaryota; kingdom Metazoa; phylum Chordata; class Lepidosauria; order Squamata; family Gekkonidae; genus Gekko; species Gekko japonicus. Next base: position 38,814 of record NW_015163690.1, on the reverse strand, counting down.
AGTCACAGACTGTCTGTAGCAGTTAATTGCTTTTTGGGGATAAACAATCCATTTTCCACTGAACCGGTGCAAAGAAACAAAGTAAACATGGTAGAACCAGGGCCTTACCTATAACAACACAATCTAGCTCACATTTTCAAAACTAATCTTTATGTTTTCCATTAGCAGGAAATTTTCTGAGAATATCAATATGATTGCCTTTTTCAGAAACAATATTTACATTCTTATTCTAGTTTGTTTATTGTAAAACATTGGCACAAGTGCATTAATGGAATGGATTTAAATATTGATAGAATGAAAGAAATATACCTTTCATTCTCTTTCCTTTTGTGCCAGAGATCTGCATACATGCATGTTTGTTTTAATAGTTCGGAAAAAGAGATTATTGTCGGATTTCCTAAAAGACTGATTGATGCTCAGCTATCAGGTATCATAAATCACAAATCTGTTTCTGGCCAACACACTTCCATGGCTTTGTAAAAATCTGTAATAAATTATTTTAATCATTTAAACACTATCTGATATATTATAAGTACTAGCAGTATTTCCCACATAATAGTTTTCTTGCTGTATCAAGAAGTAAGTTTAATCAAATAGGTACTAGAGCATAATATAGATGTCTTTCAAGCAATGCTCCCCCTAAGCTGTGGAATCTTGTGAGCAAAAATCCTACTTTGTGAGCTACTGGCATTAAAGTTGTGAGCGAACAATTTGGCTACTGCATAAATTAGTTTGGTCTGGAGCCATCCTTCCTCAGCTAAGACAAAAATGTGTGAGCTGGAGGCTAAGAAACTTTGAGCTAACTCACACTAACTCAGCTTAGAGGGAACATTGCTTTCAAAGAAGACCCCCCCACACCAGCAGCAAAAAGAATACTTTGCACCAAATTCCACTTATCCTGGAACTGCAGGTGTGAGGAGGATACTCTGGTCTCTGCCTAAGTGGGTTAGGCCTGGTTTACATATGCAAGAGAATAAGGTGACAGAATGTTCTGTACCACTTCAAACTCCATGTTTCAGTGTTCTCTTAAATGAATAGCACCCTGTGAGCAGAAAATGACCATAATATGCAAAGGGCCAGGCTAGAAACATTCACCATGATGTGATTTTCTTTTATTTGCAGGAAGTTTTTGAAAGGGTCATCACAAAAATCCCTTCAATTGCGGCCTGAACTGATATGGCTCCTTCTGCCACCTTAATATTCTACCACTTAATTATCTTTTGTGAATAAACCAGGCCTTAAAAGTTTGATGAGCTGCTGAACTAAGGAGGAAGAAGCCTAGACAGGTAAGGAGCAGAGACAGGGGGAAAAAACACTGTAAGCAGAGTTATACCCTTTCAAGCCTGTTGAAGTCAATGGATTTAGAAAGGTGTGACTCTGGTCAGGATGGCCCTGTAAGAGACTGAAGGAAGCAAAAAAGAAAACAAGAACGGGGTGGCAGAGAGCCAGGGAAGGAGAGAGGAAGGATATAAGAAATGGGTCACAGGACCCCAGCACAGACCAGTTCAACTCAGTTAATGGAAAGCTGGGCTGTAATGTATTTTACTAGGTTTAGTGGTAAAATCTCACTGAGAGCATGCATCAGTGACTTACAAAACAATTACAACAGAACACAGCATCAGTGAAAATGGCTAATTTTGCTTTGATTTTGTCTTCAGTAATTCTCCAGGCTCAATATTGCAACAATTTTTATCATAAATATAGCATGGATGTACTACCTTCTTCCTCTACCTTCCCTGAGACAGTCCATCCCTTGAGCTAGTACAGCTTTTGGTAACAAATTTTCTGCTGTTTTTAATGTTTGATGTTGCAGCAAACGTCTTCATATGACATATTAATGTGGGGCTTTTTGACAAGGTACCTCACCAAAGACTCCTGAGTAAACTTAGCATTCATGGGACAAGACGACAGGTATGCTTATGGATTAAAAACTGGTCAAATGACAGGAAGCAAAGAGTAGGAATCAATGGACAGTTCTTACAATGGAGGGAAGTAAGCAGTGGGGTCCCACAAGGATCGATACTGGGGCCGGTACTATTTAAATTGAAATTATAGAAATAGAATAGAATGAGACGACTAAAGGTAGAATTGGAATATAAGTTACCTATAATTATGTAATAATGGTTTATAAGTATATGAAAATACACTAAATGAACTGGTGGTTGGAAAGCTGTGGGAAGCCAACAAAAGGGCGGGGAGTTAGAGAGAAAGGGATATAAAAGACATGTGATATAAGTGAAATGTGTATTATCCTAACAAAAATTTGTTCTAATAAAAAAGATACTGGGGCCGGTACTATTTAATTTATTCATAACTTATCTGGAACTGTGGGTGAGAAGTGCAGTGGCCAGCAATGCTCCCTCTAAGCTGTGGAGTCTTGTGAGCAAAAATCCTACTTTGTGAGCTACTGGCATTACAGCTGTGAGCGAGCGATTTGGCTGCTGCATAAATTAGTATGCTCTGGAGCCATCCTTCCTGAGCTAAGACAAAAGCCTGAGCTGGAGGCTAAAAAACTGGGAGTTAGCTCACACTAACTCATCTTAGAGGGAAAACTGGTGGCCAGGTTTGCAGAAAACACAAGATTATTCAGGATGGTGAAAACCAAGGATGACCATGAAGAGCTCCAAGAGGACCTCCACAAACTGGGTGAGTGGGCACGGGCAACAATGTGGCAAATGAAGTTCAGTGTTGGTAAGGTGATGCACATTGGGACAAAAAATCCCAACTTCAAGTATAGGCTGATGGGGTCTGAACTTGCTGAGACTGAGATGGGAACAGGTCTTGGGGTCATAGTGGACAGCTCAATGAATGTGTCAGCCCAGTGTGCTACAGCGGTGAAAAAAGGCAAATGCTACATTAGGGATCATTAAGAAAGGTACTGAGAATAAAACGGTTGATATTGTAATGCCCCCGTATAGATCTATGGTGCGGCTTCATTTGGAATACTGAGTTCAGTTCTGGTCACCATATCTCAAAAAGGACATTGCAAAGCTGGAAGAAGCAGAGAGGAGGGCAACCAAGATGATTAGGGGGTTGGAGCACCTTCCCTATGAGGAAAGGCTGAAGAGTCTGGGACTTTTCAGTTTACAAAAGAGACAACTAAGGGGGGACATGGTAGAAGTTTATAAAATTATGCATGGGGTGGAGAGAGTTGACAAAGACAAATTTTTCTCCCTCTCCCAAAATACTAGAACTTGAGGGCGTCCAGTGAAGCTGATAGACAGTAGGTTCAGGACAGACAAAAGGAAATATTGCTTTGCACAGAGTGATTAAATGTGGAATTTGCTGCCAGAGGATATAGTGATGGCCACAGAAATAAACAGCTTTAAAAGGGGATTAGATATATCCATGGAGGATAAGTCTATCAATGGATACTAGTTACGATGACTGAGGGGAATCTCCACCCCATACATAACACCACATTCAGAGACACTAAGTCTCTGAGTCCCAGTGCCAAGAGGCAACATCAGGGGAAGGCCTATGCCCTGTTGTTGGCTGTCCAGAGGAACTGGTTGGCCACTGTGTGAGACAGGATGCTGGACTAGATGGACTATTGGTCTGATCCAGCATAGCTCTTATTATGTCCTTAATACGACATATTAATATGACATATTACAAATAAATTTCTGTGGACATTAACCGTGCCATTCCAAGCAGAATTACTTAGAATTACAGTGTAAATATATCTGCATCATTATGCATACTACTATGCATAAATCTCACATTATCTGGATTAAACTAGAAAAATAGAGTGCAATTTTTCACAGTTGTCACTGCAGTTCAATATTTCTTGGCTTATTGTACCAGCTTAACAATAGTAACATGGCAGGTGGAATAAGGAAACATGAGTTTCCTCTATTTTTAGAGCAGTGGAGAAGACATTATCCTATACAGAATTTTATGTAGTTAAATCTTAATGTCACTAAATTTCCCAGAGATATTCTCTATTCAGTCAGATATTTTATGTCCTTTTTCAGTTATGCTGCACATTAGCTATAGTGGGGTAGCCAGCAGGGGAAAAAAAAGGGTTACACTAAAATACAACTTTGGGGCGATAGTAGGAATCAAATGAAAACCCAGAAATCAACTGAAAATTATTACAGCTGCTTACCCCATGAAACAGCAGACTACTGTACAAATAGGCATGACTGATCCTGCCTTGGTAATTCTTCAATCAAACTGCTCACCTGAAAAGGCTGTTTTCAACATTCCAGAATATATAGATATAAGCCCTGATTCAGCTATGATGAATGCAAACCTTCATTAATTATAGGAGACAACTGTCAAAGCTCTGAACTGAGGTTCAAAAGCAGGATTAAGCTGAGGTTTAGAATCCTGGCTTGCAGGAAATAAACAAATTCTAATTTGCCAAGGCCTGCATCCAGATGTCATTGGGCACAGAGCATAATGCAAGGCTTCCTAAACCGATTCCCAGACCAGAAAGACCTCAATTCTGCTTTCCATGGCAATGAGAGGAGCAAGGTGAAGGAGTGAAGCCAGAACACAGGGATGGCAACAAGCTAGGTTCATGTCCATCATGGGCAAACCTGTTTGCCTTGACATGAGGGGTTTTGGATAGAGAGACAGCTAGAAACATTTGGAAGCAGTTTTACAGCTTGAAATTAGAAGAACAGGCTGGCAGACTGGCAGAAGGGGGAAACACTTTGATGTTCAGAGGTTTCCTCTGTGAATCTGATACAAGTTTAGTGGATTCACTACCTCGAATTTGCTTCCAATACGCTCTGCTTGTATGTTCACAAATTAAACAAATACTGCAAATACACTGTAAATTTTCAGTGCTCTTTCGGTAGGGGAAATTAAATTACTTCTGGAACTTATCACAGAATGGGGAGTATTAAACAATATGACCATATATGTAAGATATATTGTCCATCTCTATATCTATATTTTGATGTTGGAATTGCATTTTTATGGGTCATTTGGGAGATAGAAAGAACACTGAAGCAACAATGCAGCAACACTGCTCTAAGGACTGATTATTTTTATGTAGAAGAAATTGCTTACTTTTTAAATGATGATCTAGTGAGTGTATGTACATGGAATCTTTCAGTGAGGTGTTTTCCATTCTTATTGGATATGGTATAGCAGTCTCCAGTGAACGGCAAGGCCAAGCAGAGATCTGACCCTGCATTCAAACCTATGTTGTGTACTGTGTCACCATATAACTCTTCTGTGATCAGGGGATATAGACAGTGCAGTTCTTAACAACACTTGGTGTAAATCCCACTGAATAGACCTGAGCATGGGAGAGAAGGTGGCACGGAAACTACGGTGCTCTCGGAAACTAAGCAGGGTCGGGAGACCACCAAGAAAGACTTTGCAGGGGAAGGCATTGGCAAACCATCTCACTTGCTTTGAAAGCTCCTTGCTAGGGGCTGCAGCTTAACATGATTTTACCCACACACACAGGATCTGAGCAGACCTGCTCTCTTAGTGTCCATCATATGATCTTGAACTTGGTCCATGTCAGCCTACTGTCTAAAGCAGTGGCTCAGAATCTTCATGCATATCTTTGATGTGCCACCTGTGGCATCTAAGGATGCCAACCTCCAGGAGGGACCTGGGGACCCCGGAATTACACTTCATCTCTAAACTACAAAGATCAGTATACCTAGAGAAAATGGCTGCTTTGGAGGGTGGACTATGGGATTGTTCCCCACTGAGGTCTCTGTCCTCCCTAGGCCAAATCCCCAAATCTCCAGGAATCTCCCAACCTGGATTTGGCAACCCTATGCCCCCCATTCCCCCCCCCCCAGCGGCCAGGGGGGAATTGGCAACCCTACACCTGACACATGTTTCAGGAAAATAAGCAAGGTTATTGTGGTTGGCTGGTGGTTACCATCTTGATACAGCTGCCATCACTGGGGGTGGAGAATGGGTTAACTGCAAGACTCTCTGAGCTGCAGGCCTCATGCCAGGGGTGGTGGGAAAAGGCCCATCTTCTGCAACAAGCCTTCACCCTCTTTGCAGCCTCTGAACTCTCACCTGAGTACCCAAGCAGCTGCCAAGAAGAGAGCAAGAGGGTCACGGAGAAGAGACAATGCAACTACCAGCATAGCAGCCACCCAGTGGGGTGCTAATTTTACTTCTTTCTCCACAGCCAACTCTTCTCCTCCTGATGCCTTGGCAATATCACTTTCTCATCTTAGCTTTTATGTTTCACACTGAGAAGAAAATGAGAAGTTATAATGGGAAGCCCTTCCCCTTGATACACAAGGGCTAAGTTTCAGCAGTGGTGGGGAGAGACAACCCTACATGCCCAGAATATGGTAATTTAAAAAGTCCATAGTTACATATTTGATAATAATAGTTTATCTGACATTATTTATGTGAGTATTTGGGGGTGGCACACAGGGTGCATAGTAACTATATTGGTCTTTTGGTTGATGGCAAATGCAGCTCTCTATGATCCACAGAGTACTACTGGTCAGCATGATTCTCTGAGGTCTCAGGGAGAAATCTTTCCCAGATTTGTTACTTGACATTTGTTTGTTTGTATTGTGTACATTTTTATTAAATAACTCAGGAACGTTGGCTGATATATATTAGATATAAACTGGAATGAAAGGATGCAAATCTGAAAGTAACATCTGCTTCCCTGACCTGGATAGCCCAAGGCTAGCCTGTTCTCATCAGATCTTGGAAGCTAAACAGGCGGAGTCCTGGCTAGTATTTGGATGGAAAACCCCCAAGGAATACCAGGGTTGTGACACGGAGCCAGGCAATGGCAAACCACCTCTAAATGTCTCTTGCCTGGAAAACTCTAAGGGGTCGCCACAAGTCAGCTGTGACTTGACAGCTCACACATACACAACATCTGATTATAAACAGAAAACATGTTCTCCACCACTAAGCTATTATTATTATTTATTGGATTTATATCCCGCCCTCCCCACAAATGGACTCAGGGCAGCTCACAATTGAGCTAGAGCTCAGTTCTTAGTGCTCGCTGTTCATATATTCTGCTGGCAAAAGCAGCTACCTCCATGTTATGTCCGCAGACCGCCACTGGGCGCCCACGATTCAGCGGAGCTTGAGTACAGAGAACAATGAGGACTAGGCCCCTGCACCCTGCCTCTAGGGAACCAATGGGACATTGGCGGGAGGTTTGAATGGGCCAATGGGATTCCACAGGGGTTCCCCAGAATGTATATAAGCGTCCGCTCGGCCGTTGGTAGGTGTGCGTGTTGTGTACTAATAAAGTGTGCTGTGTACTATGCGTGCCTCAGCGGTTCTTCCATGCGGCTAACCCACTACACAACAGTGGCGACGAGGATGGGATCCAGCCGCTAAGCAGCCGGGCCGTTGAGCGGTGAAAAAGAAGCACGGCGCTCCACCGCTGACTGATGAGCGATATAGCTGGAGAAGCCAACTCTGCACTGCCAGCCCCGACGTGCACAATGGCAACCGTGTCAGGACCAGGCCTGCTGCCGCCTTTCAACACAGCTCGCCCGCAGGACTGGGGTGCATGGGTACGAGGCGTAACGTCCGCGCTCGCCTTCTACAAGGTAACGGATGACGCACAAAAGAGAGGCTTCCTCCTAGCCTCCTGTGGTACCACCATCGTGTCCCTAGCTGAATGCTTGCTGTCCCCGACGGACCTCGATGCCTGCTCCTTTGACCAGATTGTCAAGGCGGTGCAAGACCACTATGCTCCGAAGCCATCGGAAATGACCTGTCGGCTGGCGTTCTACAACAGGAGCCAGCTCGCCCGGGAGACAGCCGCGGATTTCCTCGTGGAGCTCCGCCATCTGGCCGCCGACTGTAAGTTCGGGGCGAACTTAGACAAGGCCCTACAGGACCATTTCGTCGTGGGGCTAAGAGAGGAGATCAAGCGGCGGATTATCGCAACGGAAACTGTCACCCTCGCCTCCGCCCTAACCACCGCCATCGCCTGGGAGCAGTCACACCCCGCCATGGCCGCGGCCCTGCAGGTCGAGCTGGACGACCATGAGGATCAGGAGGTCCACTGAGCATACGCAGGGTCCAAATGTCGCACTCAAGTGCAAGAAAAACCCCGCGCCGCCGCCACCTACTGCGCGAGCTGTGGGGAGCAGCACTAGATGACGTAGTGCCGGTTCCGCAACGTGATCTGCCAAAACTGTGGGCGGACCGGCCACATCACTCGTGTGTGCCGCTCTAAGGCAAATCGGGCGCAGCCACCTCGGTGGAGACAAGCGTCTGCTCATTTCGAAGATGCCAGGCACTCCGAGGACCTCTATCACATCGCTGATCAGGTACTGCGCCTCCCAGGCCAACCCTCGGTCCCCAGAATACAGGTCCAAGTTCAGATACAAGGGTCCCCCTGTATGATGGAGCTTGATTTGGGTTCCACGGCCTCCATCATCTCGGAGGCCACCTTAAAAAGACTGTGCCCTAGGGGGACCCCCCGTTTACGCCCATCCCCGCTGACTCTCATGGACTTTCAAAGGAATAGTGTGCCCATTAAGGGAGTCATCAGTTTCTGGGCACAATATAAGGGGTTCAAGGGCTACCTGGACTTAGTAGTGGTAGAAGGGGACCTGGTCAGCTTATTGGGCCGAGCATGGTTCAAAGCCCTGGGCATCACAATAGTGGGAATCCAGATGTGTGTCCCGAACAATTTCCAGGCCGTATGCCAAGAATTTCCCTCCGTTTTCGACGGGGCCCTGGGCAAATATACGGGGCTCCCAGTTTCGCTGCAGCTCGACCCCAAAGTAGCCCCTGTAAGACTGCGCTATCAAAACGTGCCCTTGTTGGTCAAACCGAAGATAGATGCCGAGTTGGACAAATTGGTCGCCCAGGGAATTTTGGAACCCGTGACGAATGCGAAATGGGAAACGCCTATCGTAACGGTCGTCAAGCCCAATGGGTCCGTCCACATCTGTGTGGACTATAAATGTACTATTAACCGGGCCCTGCAGGACCACCCATATCCGGTCCCAGTCGTCAGCCACGTGTTAGCAACCCTGGCAGGCATCAAACTTTTTGGGAAACTGGATCTTGCCCAGGCATATCAGCAGCTGCCGGCAGATGAGGCAACGGCGGAGGCACAGACAATAGTGACACATCGGGGGGGGTTTAAGGTCAAGCGGTCGCAATTCGGAGTGAGTGTGGCTCCAGGACTGTTCCAGTGTCTAATGGATTCTCTTCTCAAAGGGATTCCCGGAGTCACCCCATTTTTCAACTATGTTTTGATCGCCGCCTCGCCACCCGAATTCGCGGACCACCTCTGCGCCGTCCTCCGCCGGTTCCATGATGCTGGGTTAAAGGTCAAGAGGGAGAAGTGTTTGCTGGGGGTGCCATCAGTGGACTTCCTGGGGTTCACTGTCAACGTGTCTGGCCTCCACCCTGCCCGCGACAAGGGGAAGGCCATTGTCGAGGCGCCGGCACCCAAATCAAAGCAGGAGCTCCAGGCGTTCTTAGGGCTCCTGAACTTCTACCACGCCTTTCTCCCCCCCAAGGCGGCGGTAGCGGAGCCCCTGCATCGCCTCCTCGATAAACAAACCCCATGGCAGTGGGGCCATGGGAGGCTGCGGTGTTCAAAGGGGTCAAGGCTCTGCTCGTCGCCAACCCTCAGCTGGCCCACTTCGATGAGAAGTTGCCGGTGGTCCTGGCCTGCGACGCGTCCCCGTATGGTGTGGATGTGGTGTTGGCGCACCGTCTCCCGGATGGCTGTGAGGTGCCCGTTGCGTACTACTCGCGGACCCTTTCTGTGGCGGAACGGAACTACGCCCAGATAGGGGTTGGCGATCGTGGCGGGCGTGGAGAAATTCCAAGACTTTGTCTACGGGTGCCCCTTTACCATCGTCACTGACCATAAACCCCTGCTCAGACTTTTCACAATCGACCACCGGACGCCCCAAGTCCTCTCGCCCCAGGTCTTGCGATGGTCCGTTTTCCTCGCGGGCTACGAGTTTACACTGCAGCACCGTCCCGGGAAAGCCATGGGTCATGCCGACGCCTTGAGCCGCTTGCCCCTGCCCGTTGTCGAAGAGGATCCGGCGCCAGCCCATGCGATTCTGCAACTTGAGGATCTTCCGGACGCCCCGCTGCAGGCCGCCGACATCGCCCGCTCTTCCAGACGCCTCGCTGCAGGCCGTCGACATCGCCCGCTACTCCACCAAGGACCCCATAATCGCCCGTGTTCAGAGGGGCAGGAATTTGCCGCTTTCAAAAGCCGCCGCTACGAACTCTCAGCCGACAAGGGGTGTTTGCTGTGGGGAAATAGGGTGGTGGTACCTCACGCCCTCCAAAAACAGGTCCTCCAGGACTTGCACGAGGCTCACCCAGACATCGTAAGAATGAAGGCCCTGGCCTGCAGCTACGTGTGGTGGCCGGGTATCGAGGCGGAGGCCAAAACCCTTGTCAAAAGCTGCCCCACATGCCAAGCGGTCTGCCCCAGTCCCCCGAAGGCGCCCTCGCAATCCTGGGAGGCGACCCGAAGGCCATGGTCGAGGCTGCACATAGACTTCGCGGGGCCCTTCCAAGGACGGCTGTTCCTTGTAACTGTGGACTTGCACTCCAAGTGGCTGGAAATCAGCACAGTGTCGGCCACCTCCACGGCGGCAACAATCCGGGCCTTATGAAAGATATTTGCAAGCCACGGCCTGCCGGACTCCATAGTGTCCGACAACGGGTCAGCATTCACGGCAGAGGAGTTCCAGACCTACCTCAGATGGAATCTTATTAAACACATCCGCTCTGCACCGTTCCACCCGGCCACCAACAGACAAGCCGAGCGGATGGTGCGATCAGCGAAGGAGGCCTTGAGCAAGATAACTGTGGGAGACTGGGAGTCGCGCATCGCCTGGTACCTGCTGGCGCAAAGGACCACCCTGAACCCAGTGAGTGGCTGCTGCCTGCCCGAACTATTGATGGGTTGCCGTCCAACAACGCTTCTGGACCGCCTCCACCCCAACATGGCCCCGGAGTCACAACCCCTGACGGAACAGCATAAGGCACCACGGGGGTTCTTTCTGGAAGACCCTGTCTATGTCAAGAACTTCATCAAGGGGCCAGAGTGGATTCCCGGCCGAATCATTCACCTCACGGGCCCCGTCTCCTACAAGGTATCGACGGAAGACGGCCAACTCCTCCACAAGCATGTAGACCACTTGCGCCGGCGCCTGCTGCCACTCCAGGACGAGGAACAGGACACAGACACCCCGGAGGCGAGCTTGTCAGAAGTGCAGGAGTGGAACCCCCCGCTATCCGCCCAGCCAAGCGTCATTCCAGGTCCCGTCAACGAGCAGGAACCTAGGGAGTTGGAGCCCGTGAACTGCCCTGCAACGGCCCGCTCCACAACCGGGGTCCAGACAAGCCACAGGTGCCCGGGATGCGCCCGATCCGGCGCCGGCGCTGAGACGCTCATCACGGGAACGGCGGCCACCAGCTCACCTCAAAGATTATCATAGTCCAGACCATGGGGGGAGGGATGTTATGTCCGCAGACTGCCACTGGGCGCCCGCGATTCAGCGGAGCTTGATTCCAGAGAACAATGAGGACTAGGCTCCGGCACCCTGCCTCTAGGGAACCAATGGGACATTGGCGGGAGGTCTGAATGGACCAATGGGATTCCGCAGGGGTTCCCCAGAATGTATATAAGCGGCCGCTCGGCCGTTGGTAGGTGTGCGTGTTGTGTACTAATAAAGTGTGCTGTGTACTATGCGTGCCTCAGCAGTTCTTCCATGCGGCTAACCCACTACACAACACTCCACTAGTCACAAATTATGTTGCTAGTATGATTTTTGTGCTCTATAACTAAGTCCTTCAGTAAGAGGCTTTTCAGTTGACTGTATAACATGCTACCGCTTACCTGTCTGAACCCTCTAGAATTGTAATAAATAAGCCGTTTTCTGCATTAAATTTTGCCATGTCACACCACAATCCTTACTGTTCCCTGGATCAGAGTCTGGGCTAATCTGTGCAAAGGGCCTGGGCATAGAGGAGGTCAACCTGCAAGTCAACTGAAGGGGTCAAATAATCCTTCCTGTAGAAACAGGGGTGTTAACAAGCACATCCTGGTTTCATTGGTAAATAATGGATGGTATGGCATTTAAGAGAAACAGTGGGCTCCATCCCAAATGTATGTTCTTGTTCTGAAACTGTGTGTAACTTTTTTCTTTATGCATAATAAAACATTTAAATTTGAAAACAACAACAGTGGGCTCCATGGAGCACAGGTCGGGCCTTAAAATGGTGTGAAGAACATGAAGACCATTCTTCCCCTCATTCTACTAATGCTACCACAGCGGAAATGATCCTGTCCTACATCATCAGTGTAGAACCGAGGACTTTGGGATTCCCATATTGTTACAGATCAGGATTTTACATTCTTACTTAAAGCACGCAGCACTATCCCATCTCCTTCAACGTTTCTGCAAACATTCGCCCAGGCCACGCTGCGCCCCTCGCACTTCACTTGTTTCCCCCGCCTTAAACTTCACCTTGCTCGCACCACCCACTCCTCCCCTCCACTTGACACCACACACGCCTCTTCCACGGCCCACGGGGGAACACCCGCTCGCACCCCGCCCGAACATCTCCCCCCGCCAAGACCCGCTCCAACGTTTTGTTCTGCGCTTGCGCGCTGCTCATCCTCCCCGGGAGCGGAGCTGGCGCACGGCCCTCGGGAGAACTTTCCCCCAATGGCGTCCGCCAACGGTTGACTCTCTTCCTCCTCCCCCCTCCCACTTCAGCGAGCGCCGAAGCCGCTCGGCCTTTTCCGTCTTTTTCCGACGGCCCCCTGTCTGCCTCAGCCAGCCTGGAATCTCAGCGGGGATTCTCAGACGAGGCAGAAGCCGGCGGCGGCGCCGGAAGATGGCGGTGGGGATGGGGAGGAGGCGGCGACGGGAGCAGCAGCCGCAGCCGCCCCGGGGCTGGGGAAGAGGGCAACGGGGCTTGCCGTGCAGACGAGGCTGAGGAAGGGGAACAACTCCGCCGCCGCCGCCGCGCGTCTTCTTCTCCGACCTCTTCTTGCAGCCTGTTGGGAGTCTCGGCCGACTCCCTTCTTCTCTGCCACCAGCGCGAGATGGACCTGGGCGCCGCGCTTGCCCCGGGAGGCAGCGGCGCTGTTGTGGGGGAGTCCTCCTCCTCCTCCTCCTCCTCGAGAGCTCTTGTTCCTGCTGGGGCCGCTGCCGCCCTGGAGCGCTGACTGGCGCCCGCCGCTTCCCGAGGGAGGAGGGCTGGCTGGGCGTGTGTGGCTCTCCCCTTCCTCCTCCGCCGCCGCGCGAAGGGGAGGTCTCGTTCGCTGCTGCTGGGCACCCCGCGCGGCCGTCCCCGGGGAAGAAGATGTCGGATACCAAGGTGAAAGTGGCCGTCCGAGTCCGGCCCATGAACAGGAGAGGTAAAACCGAGAAATGCGTTAAAAACCCGCGTGCATCCCTCCTGGCAGCCCTCGGCTGACCCCCGTCTCAACCCCTTTGGACACACCTTTTCCCTCCCTTCCCTCTTCCTTCTCCTCCTCCTCTATTGCTCTCAGCAGCAAATTGTTTGCAAAGTAGTCCGGGGATGGGAGAGAGCGAGTAAAGGGTTGCATGGCTCTTTGTGGGAACTTTTTGTTCTTTCTTTTAAAAAAACAACGAACAAGAAAGCCCCTCTGTTCCAGACTGTTGGAGGTTCAGGAACAACAGGGCGTGATCCGTTAAACGAGTTTAATTATTTAGCTCGAGAGAATCCGGAGGTTTCGGATAGAGTGCGGACTCCGTTTTGCAGGGAATTGGTCTGCAAACAGGACAGTTCGGTTCACCTTAGAGACCCACGAGAGGTTTTCGAGGCGTGAGCTTTCGAGAGTCAAAGTTCCCTTCCCTGGGTCTCTGAGGAGCTGTGACTCTCCAAAGTTTATGCCCCGCCCGAAGATCTTGTTGCTCTCTAAGGTGCTGCTGGATTCGAATCAAAGTGTTTTCGTTTTCTAATGCGATTGGTGCGGAGCTCTGAATAAATCCCGTTAGAAAGCTATCCATTAACAAGTCGTTTTCTGGCTTGTTGGGTGGGGAAGGTTCACTATCATGTCTCTCTGGGCGGGTTCTCCTTGGATAACCTCCCACCCCCCCACCCCCCATGGCTTTCCCCCTTTCCTTTGCCCCATGGAAGAAACTGGCAATATAAGATTCATATTCAAGATCAGTATGGTTCAGTTGCTCCTTCACGTTCAGTGTTTCGATGGCTTCTTTAACCAGTCAGTCACAGTAATGGTGATTAAAGAAGGGGTGAGAGCTCTTCTTCCCCCAACTTTTCCCATGAACAGTTTTGTGTGCAGTGTGGTTTTGTAATCTGCATTGTGAATTGAGGATATATAGTGGTAGTTTATTTTGAATTAATTCAAGCAGAATTCAAGGGTATGATCACACTTGTATGGCATTGACCCTTGCAGTTATACTGATCTCAATTCTGAAAGATACTTATGTATTCCCTGTGCTTCAGAAACATCTGTTTCACAATCAGTGGGGAATGTCTTATAATCTGTAGATCTCCAGGGTTTTTTTTTACTGTCTGTATTTTAGAGAGCAACACCCATATTACTTGATATGTTCCTCGTAGCAAATGGGAACTGTTTTCTAGACACAAGAAGAAACAAACAAACTGCTGTTGATGATGTGTGAAATGTAAGGGAATGTCCTGAAGTCCTCTGTTGCATTATATTCCAGAGCTGGACTTGAATACCAAGTGCATTGTGGAGATGGAAGGGAATCAAACAGTGCTGCATCCCCCGCCTTCAAACAAGCAGGGAGAAAACAGGTATAAAGGACAAATCCAAAACCTACATTCTGAGTTTGCATACGTAGAAATGTTTGTGCTTTTTGTTAAGGAAAGAACTGCAATTTCTATAACTTGGCTCAGCTGATGGGGAAAAAATTCCAGGACTTGATCCTTATCTTGTTCACAGGAGTGTAAGTGAATAATATTATCAATTAAGTCAGTGATTCTGCAATAGTCTAAGTATTGAATTGTACAGGCAAAGGTTACCTGTGGATTCCAGTTGAAAATGGAGTAATATTTTTATAAAACATTAAATTAGGAACATGTGAAATTAGAGCTGTTTATAGTTTGAGTAGTGTTACCCTGTGAATCATAGCATTATTGATCATGTGGCATTCAATCATGATTTCTGAGGGGAAAAATACTCTTGGGTTTTAGCCAGTTATGGAGACAGTCAGGTCTGTTTACTCAATTCTCATATTAGCATGTCACTTATCATATTAGTATGTCACTTAGATTTGTTATTCTGAGTTGATCTAATGACTAGAAAGTGTAGAAATAGTTTAACTAAATGACATTCATTTGTAGGGCCCTAAAAAAACCCTCGGAAACAATCCAAAATGCCAGTGTGCTGGATTATAAAAATAGACTCTTATCTTTGTTTCTTGTCAGAAGGGGAGGGTGTACAGAGACGTAGAAGGAAAAGTTATATTTCTGTCTAGTTTTTGTTGCCAGTTAATGGTAAGCAGTTGTTCCTATAACTGTGTTTTGTGAAGAAGTGAGCAGTAACTCATGAAAGCTCATGTTGTTGTTCAGTCGCACAGTCGAGTCCGACTCTTTGCGACCCCATGGACCAGATCATGCCAGGCCTTCCTGTTTTCCGCCGTCCTCTGAAGTTGGCTCAATTTCATGTTTGTTGCATCTATGACACTGTCTAACCATCTCATCCTTTGCCATCCCCGTCTTCTTTGACCTTAAATCTTTCCCAGCATCAGAGTCTTCTCCAGTGAGTTCTCCCTTCTCATTTGGTGCCCCCAAAGTATTTGAGCTTCAGTGTCATTATCTGGCCTTCCAGGGAACAGTCAGGGTTGATTACTTTTAGGATTGACTGATTTGATCTTCTTGCAGTCCAAGGGACTCTCGAGTCTTCCACTTTTGCGCTCTCCTCTTTTACTCTGAGCAAGAGGCTCTTTAGATCCTTTTCACTTTCAGCCATTAGAGTGGTATCATCTGCATATCTGAGGTTGTTGATCTTTTCCCCAGCAATCTTAATTCCCGCTTGTGATTCATCCAGGCCAGCATTTCGCATGATGTACTCTGCATATATATTAAATAAGCAAGGTGACAGTATACATCCTTGTCGTACTCCTTTTCCTATGCTGAACCAATCAGTTGTTCCGTATCCGGTTCTAACTGTCGCTTCTTGGCCCTTATACAGGTTTCTCAAGAGACATGTGAGGTGGTCTGGTACTCCCATCTCTTTAAGGACCTGCCATAGTTTGTTGTGATCCACACAGTCAAAGGCTTTAGCATAGTCAATGAAGCAGAAGTAGATATTTTTCTGGTACTCTCTTGCTTTCTCCATAATCCAGCGAATGTTGGCAATATGATCTCTCGT
Source organism: Gekko japonicus (assembly GCF_001447785.1). NCBI lineage: Eukaryota > Metazoa > Chordata > Lepidosauria > Squamata > Gekkonidae > Gekko > Gekko japonicus. The sequence continues at coordinate 22,496 of NW_015163690.1, read as the reverse complement.
TCCTCTACCTCTTCGAAACCCAGCTTGTACTTCTGGTAGTTCTCTATCCACGTACTGTTGAAGCCTAGCTTGTAGGATCTTGAGCATGACCTTGCTAGCGTGTGATATGAGTGCAATTGTGCGATAGTTTGAACATTCCTTGGCATTGCCCTTCTTTGGGATTGGAATGTATACTGATCTTTTCCAATCCTGTGGCCACTGTTGCGTTTTCCAAATTTGCTGGCAAATGGAGTGCAGAACTTTAACAGCATCATCTTCTAAGACTTTGAATAGCTCAGCTGGAATACCATCACCTCCACTAGCTTTGTTGTTAGTAATGCTTTCTAAGGCCCATTTAACTTCACATTCCAGGATGTCTGGCTCAAGGTCAGTGATTATACCGTCGTGTTTGTCAAGGACATTGAGGTCTTTCTTGTATAGTTCTTCTGTGTATTCTTGCCATCTTTTCCTAATCTCTTCTGCTTCTGTTAGGTCCCTACCGTTTTTGTCCTTTATCATGGCCAGCTTTGCATGGAACGCTCCCTTGATTTCTCCAATTTTCTTGAAGAGATCTCTAGTCCTTCCCATTCTATTGTTTTCTTCTATTACTTTGCACTGTTCATTCAGGAAGGCCTCCTTATCTCTCCTTGCTGTTCTCTGGAAATCTGCGTTCAGTTGGGTAAATCTTTCCTTTTCGCCTTTGCCTTTCGCTTTCCTTCTTTCCTCTGCTATTTGTAAAGCCTCATCAGAAAGCCATTTTGCTTTCTTGCATTTCTTTTTCTTTGGTATGGTGGTGATTGCTGCCTCCTGTACGATGTCACGAACCTCTGTCCATAGTTCTTCAGGCACTCTATCTATCAAATCCAGACCCTTGAATCTATTCTTCACCTCTACTGTATATTCATCAGGGATGCGATCTAGGTCAAACCTGAATGGCCTCGTGGTTTTCCCAATTTTCTTCAGTTTAAGTCTGAATTTTGCAATGAGTAGCTCATGATCTGAACCACAGTCAGCTCCAGGTCTTGTTTTTACTGACTGGATAGAGCTTCTCCATCTTTGACTGCAAATTATATAGTCAATCTGATTTCGGTGTTGCCCATCTGGTGATGTCCATGTGTAGAGTCGCCTCTTAGGTTGTTGGAAAAGGGTGTTCGCTATGACCAGTGTGTTCTCTTGACAAAACTCTGTTAACCTTTGCCCTGCTTCATTTTGCTTTCCAAGGCCAAACTTGTCTGTTATTCCGGTTACCTTTTGACTTCCTACTTTAGCATTCCAGTCCCCTATGATGATGAGGACATCATTTTTTGGTGTTAGTTCTAGGAGGTGTTGTAGGTCTTCATAGAACCGGTCCACTTCAGCCTCTTCTGCATCAGTGGTTGGGGCATAGACTTGGATTACTGTGATGTTGAATGGTTTGCCTTGGATTCGGGCTGAGATCATTCTGTCATTTTTGAGATTGTATCCCAGTACTGACGTTTACACTCTCTTGTTGACTATAAAGTCCACACCATTTTTTCTACGAGATTCCTGGCCACAGTAGTAGATATAATGGTCTTCTGAGTTAAATTCGCCCATTCCTGTCCACTTTAGTTCACTGATTCCTAAGATATCATTTTTGACCACGTCAAGCTTACCTTGATTCATAGATCTTACATTCCAGGTTCCTATGCAGTATTGTTCTTTGCAGCATCGGACTTTCCTTTCACCATCAGACACATCCACAACTGAGCATCCTTTCGGCTTTGGCCCAGCCGCTTCACTCTTTCTGGGGTTACTTGTACTTGCCCTCTGCTCTTCCCCAGTAGCATATTGGACACCTTCCGACCTGAGGGGCTCATCTTCCGGCATCAGATCTTTTAGCCTTTTGATACTGTCCATGGGGTTTTCTTGGCAAAGGTACTGGAGTGGGTTGCCATTTCCTTCTCCAGTGGATCACACTTGGTCTGAGTTCTCTGCTGTGTCCTGTCCGTCTTGGGTGGCCCTCCACGGCATAGCCCACAGCCTCATCGAACCACGCAAGCCCCCTCGCCACGACAAGGCAGTGATCCATGAGGGGGTGAAATCTCATACCCTGCCACAAATTTTGTTAGTCTTTAAGGTGCTACGGGACTCTTATTCTTTTCTGCTGTGTTTTGTGTAAGCAGAATTGCAGATATGAGTACTTTGTCCTAGAATAGTTCATGGGGTTTATGCTGTTCTGTCAAAAAGTTTTTTCTTAAAGGAACAGAATTAATTACCAGGAAGGGAGAATGGCAGAATGTATTGGTGATGTTTAAGGTGGTTGGAGGGCTTTCCCTGTGCTGCTCAGGTTCCGTTATTTCAATGACATCTGTGTCTGAACTTAACCATCAAAAAGTAAAGTGTAGTGTTTGGCTTAAGGAAGGAGACGTGTGAAAGAACATATCCAATGCATTTTCTGATGTCACTTTGAATGAGTAACTTAAGACATAGTTCTGTGTGCCTGTTGTCAGAATAGAATGGAATGTTTTATGTGACAATGTAACAAAGTATGACTTTGCACTAGGATCACAAGTTTTGATATTGATTGTATGTATGCATGTAAGGAAAAATGGGGGGAAATTGCAATATTAACTCAAAATATTGGGTTTTATATTCAAAGAAGCACTTTAGAACACTGAAGGGTATGGATATAGGTGTTAAGCATAAGTAAAGTCCTCCTGGGTGCATGCACGCAGTTGTTGGACTACTGCTGTAGTCACATTTGACTTTGTTTTTTCCTTCCCGGATTTGGCTCTGTCCCTGCACTGAACTGGGGAAGAAGAGAGCCAAGCTCTGTGTCTGAGGGTGGAAGGCAGGATAAAAATATAATAGCTACATAGTACAGAGCCCTTTTTGGACTAGCAGAATACAACATAGTGGCTTGCAGAATTAGGTATTAGTGTTGGCTATATATCTTACCTAAGTAGTACAGCACTTTCTGTTACAAAGTTGTTTTCAAGCTAGATTGCATTTATATATTCTGGAAAACTGTGCATGCACTGGTCAGTTAACAGTTTTTGACATGAATGCAGTTACAGTTGAATAATTTATAGAGACAACATTCTGTGAGTATGCTACTTTGCTTGACAGAGCTCTTTGCTTAACAGATGGCTTTATTGCTATGAACTTGGTTGTTTCCCTGAAAGTTACCTCTTATCTATAACTTGATGGGTTGTTTTTTTTTAAGTCCATTTAGTTGTAAATGGATGCTTGATGTATTTATTTATTTATTTATACCTTCAACTCCAAACTCAGTTCAGGTAAGCGGCACGTTTTTGTTATCTAGCACGTTCAAAACGGGTTTCGCATTGTTTCTTTTAACTCACAGTTGTTGTCCTTCTTCAAAGAAGTCTGCTGACGAAGAATTTATGCCGGTAATCCGGCTCGATCGGCCACTATAGAGTTGCTTGGCACTTGCCTTCTTCGTGGGAGGGGGTCAAAGCCCAATTCAGCTTCTTCCGAAGCTGGATTACGCCAACCTCACACTCCCTCTAGGGCGCTGCTGCCTGCTTGTCCCCCCCCTCACTGGGGAGTGATGCGTTGGGCTGTATATTGCCCAAACTGTCGAAAGTGGCCGTCACTCGCTTCGCACGATCGCGAAACGCTTCAGTCCTCCATCTTAGCTAGACCGGAAGCTTCTCGATTCCTCGCTCGGCTGGAGCCCCAATTTCGAGGGAGGGGTACCCCCTGTCCTACGGACAGGTACCCATTTACCTAATTGCCCCGAGGGGCTTTCGGACTGCTGGGTTGGCAGGAGCTGGGGCAAGGGTCGGGAGCTCACCCCGACCACGGTGGTATTCGAACCACTGTTACAGCTGTTCGAGATGACTATTTCTGACTAGATCCATTGTGATGATATTTTGGTTCTTCACCTCTGTGTGTATAGCTATTACAGGTTCTCTGTGAATCAGTTTGTCATGGGATTTATTTAAACTTTATTTCACTTATTTGTGAAGTGATTTGTTAAACATTTGCTTCTGTTTTTCAAACACGCTAAAAATGTTTTATCAAATGTTGAATACAGTCTGGGCATCTTTCAGTTAATGTAGAAGTACCATACAGCTATGGGTTTCTGAATTTTTTTTTTTATAATCCAAGCTGCTTTTAAACAAAGAATCTTGGTTGCTCAGAACCTTAATGGCCGTAACCAACCACATGCTCTAAAATGTTCAGAAACCAGAAAGTGAACAGAAGAGGCTTGTTATATTTTATTTGATAATCTGCCTTGTAAAAATAAAATCCTTAGTTATTTAAAGACCAACTGGGTTATTTTAAAAGTCAGTTTTCAGAGGGAGATAAGTAATGACATAGGGTTGGACCCAGACAAATGTTTCTGCTGGTGCAAGGCTTTTACCTGTGGTGCCCAATTTTTCTGCCCCCCACCCGCAGCAGTCGAACATGTCCCTCTAAATCCTATCCCTGTGGGTCCAGGCCTCTATGTGGTGTGCTGTTTTTGTGTGGAGTAGGAACAGAAAAGTAGCAAATAATTGGGAGATGTCAAGGAACAGATTGTAATTCGTATAATTTTTAAAATTCCAAAATCCACTGATAATGTTTAGACTTCAAAAAAGCCCCATAATATTCCCCCATCATTTTTTTTCTTAAACCAAGGTAGATGAAAGAGGCAAAAATGTGGCATTTGTGCTTTCATTTATTTCTGCTTCAGGCCTTGCAGTTGGAAAGAAGAGGCTATAGCTCTGGGGAATTGGTGTTTGTTCCAAAAGCGTCAACTGAAACTTATCTCCATAGAGTGTCAAGTGAAATGAGACAGCCACCAACTGTCTTGTATCTGCAGGAATTATCAGCCAGAAAGGCTGCTGTGCAGGCGCTCTAATATCACCTGCCTAAGGTAGCAGATAGAATAACAGCTGATAGTAACCTTTCATTTTGTGGGAAACTGTAAAAAAATACATCTGATTTTGACCTCTCTTAAATTGCTGTTAAGTTATTGTTCAGTTTGTGAAGTGCTACCTTTGAACTGACTAGTGTTTTCTCTTGGAATGGGAAAAAAACTTTCCTGAGCTACTCCAGCATCATTTTAGTAGCACTGTGACCTAGATACTAATCCTCAGGAGTACCATTTTCAAACTGTACATAATTAAAATCCAAGAATCCAGGTTATAGATCTATGAATAAGTATTACTTTAGTATATTAAAGCATGCGTTGAAATTTATAGTGATAGTATCAGTTGCTTATACCACTGATATAAGATGCTTATCAGTTCTAGGGTATAAACATTTATAATGGAGCATCCTTCTTCACACAGTTACAGTGTACAGTGCAATTTTCATTGCTGGTAGCTTTGGACAAATACCTGTTGTGGCTTGTGTGTGTATAAAGTTCTTTATGAGGAAGGGGGATTGAATAGGCTTTTAAACCAGAAAGGACTCCAGTAATGTGGCCTTCATGTTCCTAGTGTGAGTGATGTACAAGGTAACTCAGCCTTTCGAAAGTTTCCCTAATGTGATCAGTAGGCAGATATCTAGAAGTGTGAAGTAGTTCCATGAACAGCAATTATTATTACTATCTCATCCCTTCTGTGATTTAATGTTTCTGTTATTGATTATAAACATTGTAATTGTGATATTTTATTAAGATTCTTTCATGGGGCCTATTCTGAGGTTTTACTATACTAAGGGTGGCTTTGATATTGATCCTGTTTTAAAATTATTTAAAAGGTCAACCCCCCCCCTTCTGTATGGTGCTGAGGTTTGGGGATGGAAAGAGTATATCCTTACTAGTATAGAAACAATTCAAAATCAGTTTTTAAGGTGCATCCTGGCTCTTCCTAAGGGAACGCCAGTCGCCCTGATGAAAGCAGAAACTGGCCTTCCTTCCTTAAGGCCGTGGGTGAACCTTGCTGTTCTAAAATCTTGGAGGGGAAACCAGAGCTGCCAGTTCTGACTCATTCAGTCAACTGGCATTTAATTCAATGTTATCCAAAGACTTGGAGTGTTCTTGTTTTCTTAATAATCTAATATCAAGATACTCCATTCCTGATTACTTTCTCAGTCCTTCAACAAACAGTTCACATCTTAGAGATTGGCTATTTAAATGTGATGCTCTGTTAGACAGTTAATCTTAAAATCACAGTCTGCTCCTTGGTTCAAATTGTTTAGGAAAGAGCATTTTAGATCCTCCTACCTAGTTAGTATAGATAATCATAACCTCAGAGCAGCCTTCACATCCCTGCGGTTTTTGTTTAATTTTTTTTTATTTTTTTTTAAAAGAAATGTTACACATCGTTGCATTTCATCAACTTTTGTTACATTACATATCAGAGTCATTCTTTTAGTTGGTTACGTATCTAATTGGTAGATCCCTGCGTTTTGAATCAATGCCAATGGCCATATAGTAGAACATCTAAGGAACAGCACTTTTGTATTTATGGCTCATTCCCCATTCTTGAATGCTCGATGTACTCCCAACCTAGGTTAAAATTCCTCTCTGGGGCTTTATCAGACTTACATTTCTACTCAGACTCTGAAAAAGTTGTATTCTTGTTAGCTGATTCTAATATCAACATATAGAATGGCATTATATGCCTTGGCTGCAAAGAAAATACGGGCCAACGCTGTTCTTATGGGAACTTATTAATATTGATCTTAGCGGACACCTTTTGATTCAATTAATTTCCTTTATCCTCTTGTTTATTTTATTCTGATTTTATGGTTTTTATGGTCCACACTGGTGGAATGAGCTCCCGGAGGACATTAGGGCCCTGCTGGACCTCTTACAGTTCCTCAGGGCCTGTAAAACGGAGCTCTTCCACCAGGTTTTCAATTAGGAGCTGCCACTGATGAGTATGCCACTGATGAACGTGCCCTAGAACATCTTCTGGCCCGGGACTCTGCTGGATGCTACTTTTACCACTGGGTTGACTTGGAACATCGTTATCATCTGACTTTGTTGGATGCTATCCCTACCATTGGGTTGACTTGAATACTGCCATCATTTGCTGTTTTTATCTATTGATGTTAACTGGGATGTTGTTTTTAACTGTCTTAGCTTTGGATTGTTTTATGATATTTTGATCTTGTTAGCCAGGCGTGATATAAATAGAAACAATAGATAAATAAATAAATCTTTACTCAATATTCATATTTATAGCATCTCTCTGTGTTGTTATCCTTGGTTTGTAATGGCCTATGGCTAAATACAAATAAATTTCTATTCATTTCTATTAATATTCTTTATTTGTAAGCTCCCTTGAATACTCAGGAAAGGAGAAACGTGGGGGGAAATATCGACTAATTGGATTTGTTAGAATATTTTGAACTATCTGTTGCTTAATATGTGATCACATCATAGTTCAGTATTGGCAAAGTTGTAATGGGGAATACAAGTTTTGCCAGGTATATTACAACCATATGTGTGTACTAGGAATAAGGCCCATTGTGGAAATATACAATGAGCACTAGAAAGAGGTTCTGGGAGAATGCCAAGGACGTGGGCACTCAGAATCAATTTGCCATGGCAACCTCAGCAGGGTATAAGGACACAGAGTCCACCATTTTCTCCAGGGGAATGGATCAATGGCATCTAGAGAGCAGTTGTAATTCTGAGTGATCTCCAGCCCCCACCTGGAGATTGGCAACAATGGTTCCCTATTATGGAATGGCTGGTTTGGAGGGCAGAGTCTATGGCATTGTACCTGTTTGGGGCCCCACTCCTGCTCAAACCTCACCCTCTCCAGGCTCCATCTCTCAAATTTCCAGGATTTTCCCATCTGGAGTTGGCAACCCTATCTACTTCCCAGCCAAGCATCAACCTACATTTCCCCCTCATTGATCAGCTTTCCATCTCCCCCCCACCAGCAGCCCCCACCGTGTTCTGAAGCCCTGACTGCCACATAACCTTGGCTGTCATAGGGGGGCCAATTCAGCAAGGTATAAGGACACAGAGTCCACCATTGTCTCCAGGGGAACTGATCAATGCCACCTGGAGAGCAGTTGTAATTTTGAGGGATCTCCAACCCTCAGCTGGATTTTGGCAACAGTGGTTTCCCATGAGGGAATGGCTGGTTTTAGCCTACCTTTATCTGCCTGTCTGTCTTCAGGTTTACATCCCCCCACAGCCTCTGCCTAGGAAAAGGGCAGTCTTTCCCTGCAGTAGGAACCAAAGCAGCTGACATCATTCTCCTCTCCCCCGTATGATCCGCACAACAACCCTGTGAGGTATGTTAAGGTTGAAAGTCTATGAATGGTCCATAATCCCCCAGGCA
>NW_015163690.1:13398-13731 GCF_001447785.1 Gekko japonicus | reverse complement strand
TGAAACGTGGATTTATTCTTAATGCTTGGGGATCCAACACAGGATATTTTAGGGATGAAGCCTGCTGAGGGTGGGGTCTGAGGAGGAGGAGGAAGAGGGGGACCTCAGACAGATACAATGCCATACTGCCCACACTCCAGACAAGCTGTTACCAGACTCCAGGTGACAGCTGGAGAGCTCTTAAAGCTTTGGTACTAATTCAAAGTGTTGCAATTGATCGACAGAGTACTGTTTTGGAAAATCTTTAGGAATTGTTTGGTGCATTTACGATGGGGCTCCTGGGGAACTATTGTTGCCAATCTTGGCCCAGCAGCCATCAAACCATTCTCTTCA
>NW_015163690.1:0-13180 GCF_001447785.1 Gekko japonicus | reverse complement strand
AGTGCCTGTTGGTAGGCAACTAAGCTTGGTCCTGTCACCTACTTTGCCCTTTGGGAGAAAACACATTGGGGCCAGTCCTGATAGGGTTGCCAACTCCAGATGGGAAATTCCTGGAGATTTGAGGGATGGAGCCTGAAGAGGGTGAGGTTTGAGGAGGGGTGGGACCTCAGACAGGTACAATGCCATAGACGCCACCCACCAAACCAGTCAGTCCCTCATAGGAAACCATTGTTACCAATCTCCAGGTGAGGGCTGGAGAGCACTCAAAATTACAACTGCTCTGCAGAAGGGAGGGCAGAAGTCAGCTGAAGTCGAAGGGGCAGATAATGGTAGGTTGATGGTTAGCTGGGAAGGAGATGGGGTTGCCAACTCCAACCTCCAAACCAGCCATTTTGTCCTGGGTAACAATTGCTGCCAATCTCCAGGTGAGGGCTACAGATCACTCACAATTACAACTGCTCTTCAGGTAGCAGAGATCAGTTCCTCTGGAGAAAACAGTGGACTCTGTCATTATACCCTGCTGAGGTCACCACAGCAAATTGACACTGTTTGCCCAAAGCCAGAGCACTCCCCCCGAGCCTCTTTCTAGATCTCGTTGTATTGCTTTCACAACGGGCTTTACTGCTAGTTATATATAAGGAGAGATAGAATCTGATTGAATTGGAGGAGGGGGAGAAGAACCAGAGAAGCTTGAAAAGCAGCATTCCAGAATAGAGGTCATTAATCACTGCCCTATTCTGATATGCCCTCCAGTATCCCTATTTCTTTTGGTACCAACCCTGGAGTGGCAATTGCGTTAGTGGGACCTGCTAGTAGACGATGTGAGAGGCTGAGTCGTGGACTGCCACTCAAGCCCCTTGTTCTAAGCATTCCTCTGGCAAAACTAGAAATCTAATGTATTTGCCTACCATGCTATTAGTGCTGCTGCAAGCAAGACTTCTTATTGTTCTTTTATATCTGGGTATAAAACTGTCTTTTAAATAATTGGGTTTTAATTAAAAAATATGATGTCCATTTGTACAGGATTGACCCACTCAGTCCAGTCCAGGAAAGCGAGGGAACCCTGCACTTTCAGCACATTAAACAACAACCACGAGATAGTCTAGACTCTCTCTGGTTTTCAGAACAATTTGCCACCAGAATCTCTTTCAATAGTTCCTGCCTTTCCTAAGGGAAGAAATTCAAGCCCTTACTTGGCATCTGGGTTTTACACATCAGCAGCTCTACTCAGAGATGCACACTATTTACCCTCCAATGGTAGCGTATGTGGTCAGCGTCAGCCACAAGATTTAGCCTTGGAGTTCAATTACACATCAGAAACCATTAGAAATAAGAATGATCTTTATTCAGTACAAAGCATAGCAAACAGACTATTAGAGGATACTGAAAACAATATAAAATCTATGGCTATTTGCCCTAACTACACATTAAGCATCATAGTTACCAATTGAAGTTCAGTAGTCCATACAGGTCCATGGTATAACAGTCCAAATAAGCACCAAGGGATTTTGATTTTGAATAGAAATCCCATCTTGCACAACCATGTGGTCCAATTCACAAAGCAGCTCTTTGTTTCCCAAAAGACAGCATTCCAGGTGCAATATAGCAGCAATGGCAGGAGGAGAGAAGAGAGCTAAAGAGAGAGCAAGAGAGACACTCTCATAGAGATCAACTGAAATTATACCCCAATTCCAATCACGAGTGGACAGGGTATGTGACCAATTGTTGGTTGTCATAGCTGCGTGTGGGGATAGGCTAGAAGTTTGGAGGCCCTGCCTGCAGTCAGGTGACCCAAGCTCCAGCTTCACCATGATGTACGTGACATGGCCCATGTAGCCTTAAAGAAGGAGCCTTGAAGTCTGGCTCTTCCACTTAGAGGTGTTAAAGAATGTGTGGTTATATGGCATGGCTAGTTACGTTGTTCAGGCCATTTGGTTTGCCCTGGACCATTTGGCCTACAACAGGAAACAGACAAAGAATGTCATCACAGGAGAAGGCATGAGAAATTAGAAAGCAATATTTCCTACCATACTATTAGTGCTGCTGCAAGCAAGACTTCTTATTGTTCTTTTATATCTGGGTTTAAAACTGTCTTTTAAATCATTGGGTTTTAATTTAAAAATATGATGTCCATTGAAAAGCTTTTGCCTGGCTAAGAGTTGCTTACAATTAAGAAAAGTGTAGTAAAATGGTTTCTACATTTTGCCACTGCCTCACTCATTTGTTCTTGGAATAGAGACCAAATTAATTCCAGACCAAAAATGTGTGGGCACTTGTGCTTTGTAAATATTTGTGGTACCTGAACTTAAAAGTTGATTGGATGAAGAATATACTTCGCGTTGTTTAAGGATGTGTCTTTCTTTTCCTTGTGTACCCTTAGAAGCTCATTGATTCACAAATCTTGAGCAGCAGAAAACACTTATTGTGGGCTAAAAGGACTGAGACCAATTTTGCAATTGCTAGAGTGATCTTGGGATCCTTATCACTGAGCAATGTATCTGTTTAAGGATGTTAGAGTCTGTTATTTTGGAGTATCCAGGAAACAGGTAGCCCAATATGCAGCTCATCTGAGTAGTGTTCCAGTTTAGGACACTGTTTCAAGCTTTTCCACCCTTAAAAATGAGTACTTTTAAAAAAAGAGGGTTTGCCTTTTTCTGTGATGTTCCCTGGAATATTTGGATGGGCTGCAGCCACCCATTTCAACTGGAACAATTATATTCTCATATGTGTTTGGGAGCTGATCATATGGTAGGAAACAGCCTTTCCTTCCAATTGAGAACAGCTCACATCTGAACAATTCACATGCAAAAAATGTATAGAAATTTACCGGATTAAGAGTGAAGAAAAAGAGGAAAGTATGATTTCCTTTGACCAGGAAGAAGGATGCCAAAAGAGAGTTCAAGTATTGTAAGATTTTTATTCTCATCTACATCTACACTCACTGGAGAAGACCCTGATGCTGGGAAAGACTGAAGGTCAAAGAAGACGGGGACGGCAAAGGATGAGATGGTTAGACAGTGTCATCAATGCAATGAACATGAAATTGAGCCAACTTCAGAGGACGGCGAAAGACAGGAGGGCCTGGCGGGAGCTGGTCCATGGGGTCGCGAAGAGTCGGACTCGACTGTGCGACTGAACAACAAACATCTTCAGTGCCTAAAAACTTTCTTTTTTTGTAGAAGGTTCATGCCTGTAAAACACACTTCTATTTGTGAATTCTGTAGGTCAGTTATGTTTGCATGGATGTTCTCTTGATGAAAAGATGAAGTTAAACAGATGTAAATATTTATACTGTCTACATGCTACTTGTGTATACATGCACAAAGTAACACTGTAAAAAAAGCCTAAAATGAAAAAAAAATCAAATGAGATGTGGAAGTAACACTTTCTTGCAAATTTTCCATCCTTTCTTCAGGTTAGCTTTTAGTGGTATAAGAAGTTTAGATAGTCATTTTTGTTATCTGTTATTGCACAAAGCAAGTATATTGATACAGTATAACAGAGCTGCACTGGGGTGGATCCAAAGGAAACTTTTTGCCAGAAAAAAAGTTGGTTTTCACTGGGTCCACCCTCATGTCAGATACACCCACCACCACTATTCACCCAACATGCTGTTCTTTTGAGTATGTGTGTGTGGGGGGGGAATCACGAGTTAAAAAAATCTCTTTTCCCCCAAAAACTGTTTTCAAATTTTCTAATAGACAAATTGGAAAACTTTGGGGAACCCTGGAAAAACTTTCTTTGAAATGAAGTGCTTTTAAAGACTGGGTTTTACCTAAAATGTATAGCATGGACCCAAAACCAGACATTTCTTTTGCATGCTCATTGGAATAATTGCTATGCCTTCAAATCAATGTGGTAGTGCAGAGTACTCAGTCATTTACTCCGTTAACCCATAATTATGTACTAAAATTTGGTGTCCCAGAAAATGAGATAACAAGTGTCTTGCAGGGCTGACATGTTGCAAAAACACAATAAAGGCTTTTCATTATCCTGGAATTCTTAATCAAAGTTCTAAAAATCCGTTACAAAATTATGGGGGGGAAAATGCTAAACAAAATAATTCCAGCTGAGTTTTCAACGGTTCATCTGTCATTCTCTTGGCACAAGTTATAGCAACAGCCAAGGCTGACTTGGACCCAGGCAGATGATACAGTATTAAAAAAAATTATAGAAATACAGAAATAATAAAAGGCAGGCATTGCAGTCAAACATCAAGAAAGGGCAGTTGCCTCTGCAGAGGAATGTTGCCCCCCCCCCCGGTCTTATTTGACATATTTACTTTTGACTAGTTACTCTAGGGCATTATGTGGAAAAAGGAACGAATATAGCAGGGGTGGTGGAACATTGGGAGTGTCCCTCAGGTGAGTTGTTGCCATACAAGCCTATCAATGTGTTTTTGTGGAATATGAACTGTGCAAAAGGACTGTACAACATGGAGACCTGGGAATACCTGTTGAGACTGCACACCTGAGAGAGGGATGCCTTCCTTTAGTGTTGCTGCCACAGTGATGGTCCAGAGTCACCAGCCATCTCGCCTGCTGTGAGATGAAGCAGTCCCATAAGCCTGTACAAAGCCTCAGATGCCATGCCATGGAAAGTCATAAGGACAGAGAACTCCAGACGCCATTAGGAGCTTCTTCCAGCATATGTAGGCAACCTCTCTTCCCCCTCTTCCAGCTACCTACAAATCTAATCAAAAGACTCTGTTCATAGTTGTTTAGCAACTAATCACTCAACCATCAGCCAGCCAGCTAGGGCCATCAAGAGACAATAGCCCTAGCCTGATTCAATCATCCTTCATCCAGGTGCCAGTCCTCAGTCTAAGTTTCTAGCTCTCAATATTAACCACTCTTTAGTCCCCCTCCCCTCTTCCAGCCAGCCAATAGTATGTTTTATGGGACGGACTAACAGAAGGTGTCACAGGGGGATGTGGCCAGCCTAGCCAGCCCCCCCACACCACGTTATAAAAGATGCTGCCTGACCACATGGTCTCTCTTTTTACCCTCTCCACGACCCCTATCGAAGCTTTAACCCTCTTATGTCCAGCTTGCTATCCACATACCCTACCTCCATCTTTAAACTCTAGATCTGCAGCTAGAGTCCACGTGGTTCTGCCGGTTCAGAGCACGTGTTCCCCATTTTCTATTTATAAACCCCTCCATTCTTCCATTGGAACGGCTCAATCAATGAAGACAGGTAAATATTGCCCAACCAACAAATGTCCTGCTAAAGCAACTGTGTTAAGGATCTATCTTTATTTCTTAGCATATGTATAAATGTGTGTGTGGTTGTGTATTGTTTGAATGATATATATCTCCCAGTAAAAAGACATTATATTTTACTGAATCCAGTCTCTGTGTCTGTTCAGATAATTACAGCAAAGGTGGGACTTCTGTATACATTGGTGAGAATCCTAATTTGCCTATTGCCAATTAATAATCATAACCTCCCCTAGACTAATTAAAAATTCAAGGCAATTTGGCTAACAGAGTACAGCTGGAAACAGAAAGAAAAGTATTATAAACTAGGATATATATTATCAACAAAGTGTGTATATGGTAACTATGTATTCTGCAGTGACTATTGTTAACTTCCAAATATGCCTGTCATGGGCAACTGGTTGGCTGCTGTTTGAAATAGGATGCTGGAATAGATGGACCACTGGTCCTATGTTCTTATGATATGACAGAGCATAAGGATAAAGTGGTATTGATCTTTAAAAAAAACCACATCAACATTGATAAAGCAGCTTTTTCTGGGGAAGTATTTCCACATACGTTCTCAGATCTTTAAATATTAAGAGTTGGGTTTTGTTTGTTTCTTATTTTGGTATTTGTGTGTGTGTCTGCACCTGTGCCTGGAAGTCATGGCGACCTCTGGCGACTCTTACTGGGGCATGGAGGACATTCAGAGAAGTGGCTTGATAGCTTGCCTCTGCCTCCCAGCCCTGGTATTCTTTGGAGGCCTCCCATCCAAGTACTTGCCAGGGTCCCCCCTGCTTAGCTTCTGAGATCTGACCGGGCTTGCCTGGGCTACCCAGGTCAGGAGAGATCTTTAAATATTAGTTCTCCCTCTGAGGTGGAGGACATCTTGTGGGTGATTCCCATCATCACTCAGAGAGGCAGGAACTAATTTCAACTTCCTGTTTCCTGTGGTGGGAGTCACCCTAGGCTCAGTTCTTTTCCTGCCTCAGTTGGGAGAGCAGCTGGGTTTAGGCTTGCCTTACCCCTTTCAGGGCTCTTTTTGTAGAAAAAGCCCAGCAGGAACTCATTAGCATAATAGGCCACACCCAACAGCAGAAACTCATTACTAATGAGTTTCTGCTGTTGGGTGTGGCCTGTTATGCTAATGAGTTCCTGCTGGGCGTGGCCAACTCGGGAGCCAGCTGGAACTGCGTTCCTATGCGTTCCTGCCCAAAAATAGCTCTGCCCCTTTTCTACTTTTCTATTTTCTAATTTTCCATATCTCTTACTCACCACTTTACTTTAAAACAAAAACAAACAAAAAAAGAGTTTCACTTTGCCTTTCTCGCCGTCTCCCTTCCCCCCCCTTCGGCTGAAGGCCTGGGGATCTACCTCTGTGCCTATTTATTGTGGCACAATTTAGCCCTCTAGCCTAACAATGGACAGAGAGGGCAACGACAGCTTCCTCTCCGCGCAGGAGAGCGACGCGGCAAGGAGCAAAGATCAAGAATGCGCGGCCCGAAAATGGGCTGCAGCCGCACAGGAGAAGCGAGGAGATGACGAGGAGGCCAAGTGCGCCAAAATGCGCACTCAGAAGGAGCCCACACTGATGTTGGTGGCCATTTTGAAGAACGCCGACAGACAGCAAGGAAAAGTCAGGACCGGCTTCGAATGCCAATGCCCGCAGTCACAATGCCCACAAAAACACTGGGCAGGGTGAAAGCCCATCCGCAGGACAAAATGAGTTCTGCGAGGGGGAGAACGTCGCTGGAACT
Source organism: Gekko japonicus (assembly GCF_001447785.1). Taxonomy (NCBI): domain Eukaryota; kingdom Metazoa; phylum Chordata; class Lepidosauria; order Squamata; family Gekkonidae; genus Gekko; species Gekko japonicus. The sequence goes on along the minus strand of NW_015163690.1, from coordinate 6,219 downwards.
TCGATTGGTAATGTTGAAGACGACGGTGTCCCCCCCCCCATTTCCCCTAGAGCACTGGCTTATGTTATGAGCACAGTTAGGGCACAACTGGCCCTATCTAGAGAATACAGGGACCCGCGTCCACGTTCTCCCTCCCCACTTCCCCACGTTCTCTCGGAAGAGACCAAGCAAACCGGCCCTGGCCCACTAAGGCAGCACAAAAAAGGCTTCCATGGGAGGGCTATCCAGTAGAACAAATGGAGGAGAAGCTTGACTCTACCTCACACATCACCAGTGATCAGGAGGAGGGGGAATTTTCCTCAAATGAGGAGGATGAGAGGAAACCACCAACTATCGTTCAAATTTTTAAAGGGAGAATACATCACTTATTTGCTATCAAAAACCCTGTCAGCACTACATATTCAGAGCTCCCAACCTATTGGGGACATGCAGGGCCATAGAGAACGATCTGAAATTACAGATGAGTTTTTCCCTTCAGTTGACTGTTCAGAAATGGCTTTTCCCTTTCCCGATTTTTATATCAGAAAGATGAAAGTAGAGTGGGAGAGACCTCTTGCTCACAGACCTGTCCCAGGAAACATTAAGAAATTGTACCCAATTTCATCCTCTGCCTCAGATATTTTACAGGTACCAGCGGTAGACGCACCAGTAGCAGCCTTGCAGTCGTCAGGACTGGTGTCCGAAGACAGTCATGGAAACCTCAAAAACAACTTTGATGGGAGAGCGGAAATCGGTCTGCGTAAGGCCCACGAAGCGAGCGCAATGGCGATTAAAATGTCTGCGGCGACGTCCACTGTCACCAGGGCCACCATAGTGTGGATGAAAAAACTCATCCAATTACTGCCTGAAAATAACCGCAGGCTCCTGGAAGGGGCAAATAGAGTCTTAAAGGCAGTATCTTACGCAGCCGATGCTACACTAGATACAATGGTCTGCGTTTCAAAGGCCCTTGCAGCTACAGCCGCAGTTCGTCGCATGGTATGGCTAAGAGCATGGCCAGCAGACTACCAATCTAAGGCAATTGTTTCTGCTTATCCTTTTCAGGGAACCAAACTCTTCGGTGAGCCTCTAGAATGGATTCTCATGGAGACTCGAGATAAAAAGAAGGCTCTTCCCAAGATGGTTCATACTGGGGAGAAGGGGGCCTCTTCTTCTTCTCCTTCCTCCTCCTTTCGCACACAACACACCCTACCTCGGTTTAGACAAGAAAGGAGACAGGCTTGGAACAACAAGCCGTCCTTTCGTAGAGGAGGATTCTCTAACAAATTCTCCAAGCCCAATTTTAACCGTCAGGGCAAAGGAGACAGGGACCCTAAAAATAGAGCATGACTATCTAGAATCTCCGGTGGGAGGTCGACTTGTCACTCTTCCATCAGACTTGGTCGCCATCCTGAGCAGATGCTTGGACTCTAGAAGTAATCAAGGAGGGCTACAAAATAGAATTTCGAAAACTACCTCCTCACAGGTTCATAGCATCTCCTCCATTCAAAAACACTCAAAAACAACACAGATCCAAAATGGCGATCAGCCATCTTAATCTTATTGGCGTCATAGAAGAGGTGCCTCAGGTGGACCAGGGGACAGGTGTTTATTCAATATTCTTTACCATCCCAAAGAAAACAGGAGACTGGAGAGCCATCCTGGATCTCAAATTTGTCAACAAATACGTAGAACCCAAACATTTCAGGATGAAAACACTATGGTCCATTGCCGAGTCCTTGCAGCTGGAAGAGTTTCTCACGTCTATAGATTTGACAGAGGCCTACCTGCATGTCCCCATCTTCCATTCTCACAGAAGATTCCTCAGATTCTGCGTGGAGAACGTCCACTCCAGTTCAGAGTGCTCCCGTTTGGTCTGTCGTCAGCTCCCCAAGTATTCTCAAAGATCACGGTGCACCCAGTAGTTGTTCTCAGGGAACAAGGGGTGCACATTCATCCATTTCCCTCTCCCCCCGTTTAGAAGCGGGGGGAAACGAAAAGGAGCTCTGAAATGGCTGCCTGCCCTTTAAAGCCAGCAACTGGCGGATGGACCCACTGGCTGCTGGCTTTAAAGGGTAGGAAGCAAAGGGCTCCATTTTGCTTCCCTTAGTTTGAAAGGAGGGGGAGGGGAAGAGAGCCCTGAAATGGTTGCTCCCACCCTTTTAAAGCCAGCAGCTGACAGGCAGATTCGCAAGACTGTTGGCTTTAAAGAGCAGGAAGCCATTTCAGTTTCCCTCTCCCCCCGTTTAGAAGCGGGGGGAAACGAAAAGGAGCTCTGAAATGGCTGCCTGCCCTTTAAAGCCAGCAACTGGCGGATGGACCCACTGGCTGCTGGCTTTAAAGGGTAGGAAGCAAAGGGCTCCATTTTGCTTCCCTTAGTTTGAAAGGAGGGGGAGGGGAAGAGAGCCCTGAAATGGTTGCTCCCACCCTTTTAAAGCCAGCAGCTGACAGGCAGATTCGCAAGACTGTTGGCTTTAAAGAGCAGGAAGCCATTTCAGCCCTCCCTTTGCCCCCCCCTTAGAAGGGCGGGAGCCAAGGGAGGGCTGAAATAGCTGCCCTCCAGAAGAGTGGGCTTCTCTTTCCTTTTTCTTCTTCTTTCCACCCCTTCTTTCCTTTCTCCCTATCTGTTCCATTTCTTTCCATTTCCCCTTTCTTTCCATCTCTTTCTTTCCCTTTTCCCTCCCTTTCTTTCCCTTTTCCCTTTCTTTCTTTACTTTTCTTTCCATTCCCCTTTCTTTCCATTTCTTTCTTTTCCCTCTATTTTTTCCTTTTCCCTTTCTTTCCCTTTCTTTTCCTTTTCCCCCTTTTTTCCTTTCCTTTATTAACTTTTCTTTCTTTCCTTCATTAACTTTCCTCCCTCCCTCCCTTTGTATGTTATTTAACTTAATAAAAAAAAAATAGGCCACACTCACAACTTTTATGGTAAATTTTTTGGCTCACAAGGTAATATTTCTGCTCACAATAGTTGACTTAGAGGGCACATTGATTACTACTGTTTTAGATTTTTCCAGTTCTAGAACTGAAGAGGTCCTTCTCTCTGACTCCTTTAGGAAAAGGAATTTATCCCTTGTTGCCTTCTATCCTGCTTGACAATTAGATTGAGATGGTTCTTATCCTTTTGCTGTTGAATATGCTAGCCACATTGATAATTCTGCTGATAGTTTTCAAGAAGTAGTTTCTTTGTATTTTTAGTAGAGAAAATGCTGAACAAAACAAACCATCTTTTAATTTTTTTAGTAGTAGTACATAGCTTCATACTTGTCTTATATTTTAGTTCTCATTGAGATTGTTTACTGCATCGATGGAGATTGTATTTCCATGCTTAGAAGGAGACAAGGCCAATAAGGAAACGTTTGCTATTACTGATAAGCTTTTTCATATGCTCACTTAACATCTGTTATTTCACAGGGTCAAGCTATGCCAATTTGATAATTTCAGTATGTAGAGAAAATGTCAAGAATAATTTATTTGCTGGGTTTGGGGGGATTTGTTTGTTTTTTAATAGTTAATTTTGGAGTAAAATTCTGCTACCATCACATATGGCATAGCAGATACTTTTAGAATAAGGGACTACTAAGAGCAATTTTACACAAATCTTATAGGAGTAGTGTTACTATAAATCAGTCATATATTTCTAATATTTATGTTTCAGAATTCTTCTCAACAGACTGGTTGATAGTTCTTTCCTATCACTTTTATATTTTTAAAATTTTGATATGGAACAAATGGGGTGGCGGGTATAGGTTGCAGGGGCTTTGTCCCTTCTCTGTACTTCCCATTAGTATCCTTGCAGTACACATCCTGGTAGGAGAGGGATGGATCAGTTTCCTTCTATTTCCACTTCTACAGCTAAAGGATGAAAAGTACCTTATGGCAATCATACTTTACACTGGCTATTTCAGTATCGCTGTGCAGTAGAAGGAACCATCATTTGCTGGTACTTGTGGCTGCCTGGCTCCAGGAGATTCAAAACACTATTCCTAGTCCTTTCTCCAAGGAGAAGATCACCATAGGCTAATTTTAAGGTCAGAAAGGCATAGGTGGCCCACTTTCTCCTGTTCAATTTGTTCAGCTCCTTCTTTCTTAAAGCATGCCTATATACATTGTGTTAACAAGAGGCAGTGTTGGGAGAATGTGGGGTTGCTCAGCCATTTACTATTTTTGATAAGCTTAGAGAGTCTCTGTTATCTGTGACGACTTTAGACCAGCCTTGATAAGCCCTTTTACCTTACAGTGAGTGCTGTTCCCTAATAGATATGTAGAGTGTACACAGTGTGTATGAGACTTTGCAGCAGCATAAGCAAAATCTGATGCCACCAGCTGTAAAAATAAGGAATAATTTACTTTTACTGTTAAAATGTTCTGTTTTAGAGATACGTTTTGTTTTTTCTGCACTGCTCACTTGATTTCTTTTCTACAGGAAAGTTGTATTTTTTGTAGAAAATGTGTTAAGAATAGCCATGCAGAAATGTGTTGGTACCACTATTTCAGTAGGTTATGTGAGTACTGGGTTCTTGCTTCATATATCGTAACTGACAAGTACTATCATGTGGCGATTCTAGTATTTATTATAGTAGAAGAAAAAAGAGAGTGATCTGTCCATTACTTTCAGATAGTAATGACACAGGCCATAGAGAGAAATTTTATTGAATTTATGAGAAACACAAATATACAGCTAACGTATTACAAAATTAGAGACCAATGCACTAAAATAGTATAATGCATAGTTTGGTGTAGTGGTTAAATGCATGGACTCCAGTCTGGGAGAACCGGGTTTGATTCCCCACTCCTCCACTTGCACCTGCTGGATGACCTTGGGCAGGCCATAGTTCTGACAAGAGCTGTCCTTGAAAAGAGCAGTTTCTGTCAGAGCTCTCTCAGCTCCACCTACCCCACAGGGTGTCTGTTGTGGGGAGGGGAAGGGAAAGGAGTTTGTAAGCCGCTCTGAGACTCCAAGTGAAGGGCAGAGTATAAATCCAATCTCTTCTCTCTTCTCATACAATGCAATACAGTTAAATCACAGAAAACAGAAGAACAATGCAAAACAGTTTAATATATTTATTTAATTCATTTATACCCCACTTTTCTCCCTAATGGGGGATCCAGAGTTGCTTACATCACTCTCCCCTTCTCCATTCATTCCTTATTGCAACACTGAGATAGGCTAGGCTGTGAGTGTGTAACTGGCACAAGGTCACTGAGCAAGCTTCCATCGCAGAGTGGGGGTTAGAGAATGGCTGTTATAGATCTTAGTCCAACATTAAGCATTACGTTATGCTGGTGTACATACAGAAAAGGAGCCAAAGCTATGAAAACTGCCTAAAAATCAGCCTCAAGGTTACCGTGGCACAGACCCACATAGCCAGATTATTTGTGACAAGGTAGGAAGCTATGCTCTGGACTTTGTAAAGATGGAAGAAAGTATTTTTCGCAGCTGAATAAAACTTGCTTCTCTAGCAATAGTGCTGGGTCCAGGGTGACCCCTTGACTCAATGAGTCAGCAAAGTACTGTCAGAAACTTCAGCGTTCCCAGTAAGCATCACCTTTGGCCTGTCAGGTGTTGGTTTGAACTTGTTTACCCTTAGCCTCTTCACCACAGCATCCAGGCGCTGCCTCAGAACTGCTACAACAGTACCAGGGGGTCTGGACAAACAAATGGATGGCACCCAAGTCCAAATCCATGAATGATATCTCCCATGGACTTCATATAAAGTTTAAAGTGCATTAAGAATAAAATGGTTTTGAGAATCCGGACAAGACACATCCCACACCGATGACAGTTGGTCTCTGACAGCAAACCTGTCAGTCCAATCCATAATGAAAGATTCAAATAGGTGCAAAGCACACCCCTTGGTAACCGTTTCTACCTCCAAACATCTCAACAGGATGGCATGGTTTACTGTATCAAAGGCTGTCGATCTAATAACGTGTATAGTGTGGCAATGTTAATTTAAGAAAATCTACAGCATTAAATAATTGTGATTCCTTTATATAATGTAGACATATGTATCATCTAGAAGGCTACATTAATTTTACGTTTTATCTTTCCTACACCTCAGATGGCAAAGATATTGCTTAAGTAGCATGTGATACAACAATTTGTAGTGCTTCCTCAAGCTTACGATGCAACAATTGGATACATTTGCAACATTGCTTGTGGAAAACTGAGGCATTTATATTTTTAGTTCCATAAATATACCAAATAATACAATTTCTAGGTTGTTGTTGTTGTTCAGTCGC
>NW_015163689.1:223496-224054 GCF_001447785.1 Gekko japonicus | reverse complement strand
AGCTATAATGCTTATCAACTATAAATCTGTAATTAGTGACAGACTAGATTTAAAGCAGTTTGATTTACAGAAGTTTAATGAGAACACAGAACACAAAAAAGATATCAGTCCATACTCTTTATCGGCCATTGTGCTGCTTAAAGCGCAATCCAACACTCCAACTCGATTTCGTGTTCTAGGATCCCAGCATTCCACCTTTCCCTAAGAAAGACAAAACACATGTAAGCCAGTGCTCTGAATTCATTAAACACATTTATGGCATTGGCCATACACCCTTCTACATCCATTTAAGTCAATGGGTTTAGCAGGGTGTACTTAAAGGATGGAACTGTTAATCTGTTTATCTGGGATAGTCAAGTTATGTAAGAGCCATTTTTGCATTTTTCTGTAACAAAGTTTGATACATTTAAGGAGCGCTATCTAATAATAACCAGGGGAAATTCAACAAAGTTTGAGTCCAGTGTACCTTTAAGATCAACAAAGTTTTATTCAAGGTATAAGCTTTTGTGTGCAAACACACTTCCTCAGATACAGTGAAACAGAATTTCCTCAGCCAAT
>NW_015163689.1:216608-223439 GCF_001447785.1 Gekko japonicus | reverse complement strand
GCAAAACATAATGGGGGGGGGGGGGGAATTCAGTAATTGTAGCTATAGCCTTGTCCAGTGCACTATGTCATACAATTATATAATGTGCCGAAGTGAACAGGCTTTGCTGTTTGGATGTAGACTAAGAATAAGTAACCAGCAATCTGAAGACTCAGTCTGGTCCTCACTCAGCCTTACTCCCACCGACTTCCTGAATCTTTGCCACTTTTTGCTACAAAGGGCTTTTTGTTACACATGCAACTCCGCAACATGAATTCTAATGGGCCTTGTCAGAATGACAAATGTGGTATGGCATATCATACTATCGAAGTTCAAACCTCCTCCTCTCACAGAGATATTTAATGTGAGCAGGAGACAGCAGAAACATACATTCTGCTCTTCTTGGGGTAAGGATGGGATAAAAGAGTAAAGGACACATAAGGAGATGAACTTTGGCACTGTGGAGGCTACGATCCAAAAGCACTTGCCTTAGGAGTGAATCGCTGAGCAGAGCCAAAGTTGCTGGCTCTTCAAGCCTTGCTCAACTGAAAACATGGTCCTATTAAAAATGTGGAGCCAGTCAGGGAACCTAGACTGATAGCAAGCTATGGTCCTGCCTGCACAAAGTGTAGTTACACTACACGTTGTATGTGGGCTTTCTTCCCAAGAAAAGAAGACCTACACCTGCTGAAGTAGTGATATGAGGAACGGACTGCCCACCACTCCCCTGAACTTCCACTGACAATTCTCGCTGCTTTCAACACCATAACATAATCTTGCACTTTGCATATATTAACACAGTGATTTCTTTTGCTATTTACATGCCCATTATCCAGCTCAGAACTTGCGATTCTGCATGTGGTGGAGATCCTTAATAGGGAGAACGTTTTCTCCATCTCCCACTACATCAGAACACCCAATAAACTTGATGGGCAGCAGCAGATTTAGGACAGACCTGCTTCTTCATACAATAAATCAATCAATCAATCAATCAATCAAACTAATTAATTTGTGGAACTCACTGCCACAAGATGTAGTCATGGCCAGTAGTTTAAATGACTTTAAAGGGGGATTGGAAAATTTCACAGAAGTTAGGTCAATTAACGGTTGTTACCATGATGAAACCTCCATGTAAAGAAGTACTGAGTACTAATGTTGTGGTGGCAGTAAGAGTGGAGGAGGATTTGGTCTCTGTGCCCTGTTTGTAGGCATGTAGTTGGCCACTGTATAAAAATATGCCTTTCATCCTCTATCCAAGGCAATGCTTAAGTGCACATTTCACAGCATTTTGCAAGACTGGATTTCCTAAACTCCTAAAAAATTTTTAATGAAAATATAGTCTATTGCATTCTGTTATACTTTATACAAAGCTGAATGTCTTATAAAGTTCCGCAGGGCGTGTAAAACGGAGCTCTTCCGCCAGGCTTCCAAGGCTTGACATCCTGGCCCTGGCCCTCATATTGACACCAGCAGCAGCCTGGCCTTAACATCAACACCTCCACCAGCCGGATGATTAACAGCCTGGCAGGAGCCTGGAGGCGGCCATTCAAAGTATGACAGAGTGTCGCCATCTTGTATTACGATTACATGTTTTCTATTGTAATCTTAATCTAATGTTGTTTTTAGTGTGTGTGTGTGTGTGTGTGTATGAATTTTAATGTATATATTTATACATATGTTGTTAGCCGCCCTGAGCGGGATATACATTTAAATATAAATAAATAAAATAACATTGCAATGGTCTTTGGGTAACAGCAACCTTTGCCTTTTGCCAAATTTGAACGCCTTCAACAAAACAAATAAATCAATTCAATAAAACAAATGAAACAGACTTGTCATATATATTACATATTTCTGATGTGTATGTCAGTACATGATTATAGACATACAAAGGAAAAAAACAGTGCTGTGGTTCTTAGGAAAGCAAAAATAGTTACCTCAATTGTCCCAGTTGCAAATAAGCCATGAGCAGAATTTATATCACATACATGATTCTCCCTAGAAAACAGATGGATAAAAGATGTAAAGCAACAATCTTATAAAAGCCATTAAACCCAATCCAACCTTATATATACAGAATCATAGAATCACAGAGTTGGAAGGGGCCATACAGGCCGTCTAGTCCAACCCCCTGCTCAGTGCAGGATCAGCCTAGAGCATCCCTGACAAGTGTTTGTCCAGCCGCTGCTTAAAGACTGCCAGAGATGGGGAGCTCACCACCTCCCTAAAGAGCTGATTCCACTGTTGCACAATTCTTACTGTAAAAGTTTTTCCTAATATCCAGCCAGTATGTTCCCTCCCTTAATTTAAACCCAATATTGTGAGCCCTATTCTCTGCTGCTATCAGGAACAACTCCCTGCCCTGCCTTCAAAGGGTGCCAACAGGAACAGCTCCCTGCCCTGCCTTCAAAGCGCTACTTGAAGAGAGCAAATGTCCCCCCTCATTCTCCTCTTCTCCAGACTAAACATTCCCAGTCCCTCAGCCTTTCCTCATAGGGCTTGGTCTCCAGGCCCCTGATCATCCCTGGCGCTCTCCTCTGCATGTGCTCCATTCTGTCCACATCCTTTTTGAACTGAGGCCTCCAGAACTGCACACAATACTCCAGGTGCAGCCTGACCAGTGTACAGCATTGTGTTGTGTGTATTTATTCATGTCTTGCAGCTCTCAAACATCTGATGTTTATTCTATGTGGCTGTTACATTAAGCAAGTTTGGCCACCCCTGGGATAGACCATGCCATTTTGAGTTGTTTGGAGCACAGTTCTTGTGTGACTGGCCCTACTCAGTATTGGCTTCTGTCCTTCCAGTAAAAGAGATGGCAAAGCATGTTTCTTGAAGTGGAGGAGTCAGTGCCTTGGAAATTGTCCTGTGGGGTCTCAGCAAGGCCTGGTACATATTGGGGCATGCTGATGACACCAAGCTATATATCTCTTTGTCTACACAACCAGATACAGTGATCTGTGGCTCACTGGCAGAGCATCTACTTGGCATACAGAAGGTCCCAGGTTCAATCCCTGGCACCTCCAGTTTAAAAGGACCAGGCAGTAGGTGATGTGGAAGACTGCAGCCTGAGACCCAGGAGAGCTCCTGCCAGTCTAAGTAGACAATACTGACTTTGATGGACCAAGGGTCTGATTCAGTATAAGGCAGCTTCATCTGTTCATGTATTCAGTGTTCAGAGACCTCAGTCAAATGGATGAGGGTAAATAAACTGAAGCTGAATCCAGAGAAGGCAGGTAAGGTTGACAGGGAAAAAGGAATTATCTTCATGGACTACACAGAACTGCTTTGTCCTTGTCTGAGCATGAGAAAAGCTTAGGAGTGATCCTGGGCCTGGTCTTGCTTTTTGTAAAAAAACAACAGGGGTGCAACAAGGCCTTGTCAAGAAACTGGCATTCCTTAGCCTTTTCTTGGCCGTTCAAACTTTGGTTCAGGCTTTTGGGCCTAATTACTGAAGGCTCCCTCATTGGGAAAGTTAATATCATGTTAACTTGCAATGTCCAGAGAGAGAGATAAGGAATGAGATGGAGTCAGAGATGGTTGCCAGTGAGATCATGGTCCTGAGGCCAGAGACCGAGAGGGAGTTTCAAACTCACATTCCATCTCATTAGCTCAAGGAACCCTGGGCGTGGAAAAATTACTTGATTGTGAATATGTGTCAGCTGAAGAGGTATATGGTCACATGTCTTAGCAACGTAGCAGATTGGGCAACTGGGATCATGCCAGCTGTGGGCATTCTGGCATAAATCAAGACCATTTGCTCTCATTTGGATCCCTTGTTCCTTTTGGACCACCTTGGATCTGGAGTGGCCAGAATAGCTGCTTCGTGTTTGGTTTTTTAATCATTCTGGAACTCTATTTGCACTTTGTACCTTCAGACTGATCAGGTAACATCTAGATCAGGGAACTAAAGCCTGAATAAGTACTCTGCATTAGCTATTTAGTCTTTGTTATTTTCTTTCTTGTTTGGTGCTGCTCTTATATTTGTAACCTTTTGCACATTTCTTTTAATAAACCCTATTAATTATATTCCTGTGGTGTTATTTGGGTTTTGGGGCTTCAGTCTAAACCCAGTGCCTTTGCCTATTTTGGCTACAGCTACCAAAGTAAGTCTTTTTGGGACTCAGCTTGCAAATATCTCACCTTGCAGGACTGACTTCTTGACCGACACCTGGTAGGATGGGCGACATGGTCCCTCAGTCTCTCAGCTGAGGGTTAGCCTAGAGGGGCTGATGGTGACTCATTACCCCGGGCTGTGAGAGTTCGCACCCCAGTTTTGTGCATTTTTGCTCTTATCTCATCTGTCACCTCCTTGACAGGGCTGCACCAGTAACCAAAAAAATATGGGCAAAACCCATACACTGATCAGGGAAATATGGGCAAAAACCTCATCAGGGAGTTTAACATCATCACCTCCTATGCCCCTTTCGTCCAACTAGGGCCTAATGCAAAAGCTCCCCTATCCTAGCTCTTAACACTTTGATGTTTCCACATTGATCCACATTTCTTTAACCCCTTATGAGACTACTGAAAACACCCTTTATATTGTTACTCTTGAAGGTAGCCTGGAAACTGCAGCTGGTGCAGAATGCAGCCGCTCACTTCCTGACTCGACACTGTAAGAAAGTGAAACCACACTTTTAAAAAAGCTGCGCTGCTCCAGTGTGTTTCCAAATGCGACTCCAGGTGCTAGCGTTGACCTCTTCAAGGTTTGAGAGTCACATAATTTGATGGAACGCTTCTCCCAATACACGCTCATGTGCCACTTGAGCTTGGCACAGGGGTTATGTGTTGGCAACTTTCTCTTTGTGTGGCATAAACAGTCAGTGTGGTGTGTCCGACTAGGATCTGGGAGACTCGGGTTCAGGTCCCTGCTATGCTACAGAAGCCTGCTAGGTGACTTTGGGCCAGTCTCACGCATACGGCCTAAATTATTTCACGGGATGGTTATGAGGTTATAAAGGAGGAGGGGGGGATGACATGAGTGGCTTTTGGTCCCTATTAAAAAGAACAGTGAGGTATAAATGAAGTAAACAAATAATAAAATTTGAGAGGTATATTTGGTCTCTGCAGTTGTTCCCCCTTTGTGGAATGGCTTGTCAGAGGAGGTACATAAAACACTTCCTTCCCTGGCAAGATTTCAGGACTTAAATATAGTTCCTGTTGACTTAATCTACCTATTAATACCTGCCAATTATACCCATGACACATTTTTCTCCTGAAGTACCTTGAGCAACTTAAAGGTGAACAAATTATTGTTGGATTAGAGAAATACTGTAAAATATAAGCCTAAATGAATTCCATCAAGAAATAATACAATTTACAATGCATTTGCATGGTTCATAACAGACAGCTTGTAGGACATTTTAAAAAGGTAATTTGGCTCCACCTGCTGGAGCAAGAACTAGGTAATGAATGGCAAACACTTACGAAGCATCGGTCTGTAGGGAATTCAGGTACCTTCCTTGTTCCAGGTTTAGTCTGTACACTTCAGAGCTGAAACCAAGAAAATAAAATCTATATCTATCTCTCTCTATATATATATTTGCTTCTATTTGATGATACCATTGTTCAACTAGGTACCTTCAATAGGGATCGTATCACTCCAGTTTTGTTCCGTCTATACTGGCTCCTATTCATTTCCAGGCCCAATTCAAAGTGCCGGTACTGACCTTTAAAATCGTACACAGCTTGGGATCAGCATAGCTAAAGGACTGCCCAGTCTCACATGAACCTGCCCAACCACTGCAGTCATCTCCAGGGGCCCTTCTCTGGGTGCCCTCACCGCCTGAGACTAAACCGGTGGAAACCCAAGAAAGTGCCTTCTTGGTCATGGCACCAAAATGACATAACAACCCCCCCCCCGGAAATTTGTCTGTCTTCCTTCAATGGGTGAAGACTTTTCTGTTTTGTTTGGCACCCCCTCACTGATCCTCCCTCCTATTTATGTGTTTTAATTGTTTTTTAATTGTTTTATGTATATGTATTTTTAAACTCATTTTAGTGTTTTGGATTGTTTACGCTCTTGGGAGCTCTAAGTTGGGTGGAAAGACAGCATAAAAATATTTTAAATAAATATTTAGGATTATCACTCAGGTTCCACTGCAACCACAAGAGAACATAAGAGTGGAATCTGGAGCACACTCTTCACCCATGCAGGGAGACAAGGAGGGCCAACATGAAATGAGTGCACAACCTAGAACATTCCCAAACTTCTCTGCAACACACACTTGGTTGGATCTTAATAATCTTTTCTGCCAAGTGGGGGAGGGGCAATTTCTGTTGACTCTCCCTCCCCAGCTGCCAATCTCTGATTCACCCCTCATTCTGTCCCTGGTAGTCTTCTATCTGGTGGTTTTCTGCCCCCAAGATCAATCAGCTGCAGCTGGACAAGGGAGCAGGGAAGTTCTATTACATTAATGGAAGTCCCTTCCTTTAGCAGAGATTATCATCAGGATGCAATGCAGGGATTCTGTGGCAGACAAGCACTGTCCTCAGCAGAAAATTCCTTGAGCATACAAAGTTCTAAAGCCAGTGAGATTGTGTTCGTCATTGTGACAAGGGGATTTTTCTGCAATGGGTACCAATGAAACTTTTCGTTGTGCCTGTGTGCTCACCTGTGTCCCTTCTCTACATGCAAACACAACAGACTTCTTCTAGGTTTATGAGTCTTTGAAACAAACTCCAGTTTGCCTTAATGTCCAAAGGCAACATCCTAGGTGAACTGGAGTTGCTTTCCTCACAGAAAACTGGATTCTAAACGGCCAGCCCAGCATTCAGATGGTACTGCAAACTGGAGCCTGATTCAAGGCGTCCCAAATCCAGAAGCTTTCAGTCATGCACTGCACATTG
>NW_015163689.1:209415-215193 GCF_001447785.1 Gekko japonicus | reverse complement strand
CTCTCTGTTCGGTTCCTGCTATGTTCTCTGTTGATCTGTGTCTGTCTATCTGAGATGCTGGGATGCCATGTGGCCTGGGAGAGAACAAAGGACTGCTTGTGAGCACATGGCTGCATGCTTTGTACAAAGATGGGACCTAATTGGACTTTGTACTGGGACTTCTTGACTATGGATCATCCTGGTAACTATGCAGATCTCTAATGTTTAGTTAGGGCCAAGGGCCATAAGTTTTCTTGTTTTCAGTACTCCCTGTAGTCTGTGTTAAATTCTGTGCTAAATAAACTTTATTCTGGTTTATACTTAGTGTCTGTTTTGATGGGTAACTGACTCCAAGCTAAGTCCTGTTGTCTGAACTGCTCACCAATTGTGCTACCTTGCTAAGATTAACTGTACAGCTCTGGGCAGAGTTGTGGAAGTGTAAAATCCACATGCCAACTGAGATTCTGGATCTCTAATCTCAGGCTGGTGAGGGATTAATCTAGAGATCCTGGTGGCTGTGTCTGTAAATCCAGAGAGGCTATCTATCCTGGGTTCTTGCGTAATGTATGGTTCCTGTGTAGAATTCTTTCCCTTCCATTCCTGGATTAGCCTGGGGAGGAGAGAATCTACACAGACGTGTTAGGGCATTTGATTTCTTTTCTTTTCACCCACTTACTGTTATTATTCTGCACCTTGTTTGTTTGACCTCCTATAAAATAAACTATTTTCATTGTTCACTCTGCCTGGTCCTCACGCCTATTATTCAACCAAAAGGGATGTCTAAAGGCCTGGGAGGGTGCTCTGGGCCTTCTCAGAGGAGCCTGGAACCAGAGTGGTGGCAGCGTCAGGTGACACCCCACCTGAGCCATGACAGTTTCAAATATCCAAGCCCTCCCAGATTTTCAAGAAATAAGTAAGATATTCCAATAGAAGGTATGTTCTACTTCCTTTCAGGAATCTAATCCTTGGGCATGTGAACACTCAGTTAGATGCTTCTGACAACTAATAAATGAAACGTACTGCTGTCCAGGTAAGTAACAAAAAGATGGACATACCTTTGAGTAATCATCTGATAAAATATCAAATGTAATCACTGAGGAAACAAAAAAAAAAGCAGCTCATGATTAGAGGCCAGTCAAACATTCACCTTTAAACCACACTGTACAGCCTACCAACTCAAGCTTAATTACATGAAGAACCTCTGATCTCTTCCTGATCTCATAAGCCACAGAGGATGCTGATACAGGCACTGTTATTAGCATGGCTCTGTTTCTGCATTGTTATGCGAACGGTCACTCTAAGTGCTACTTTTCATCCATGTCCCTGCTTTATCTGCCGTTGCAAGCCCAAGCAAGGGAACCATTCTCAATTCTTGTGTCTGCTCTCTGCTGCCACCGTACTAGACCAAATGGCTAGTCCCTTCTGTCTTAAGAGACCCATTAGCAATTTAGACAAAGAGTGCAGAAGAGAGCCATGTACACCACCTAACACAGCAATATCACCTCCTGGTTGCAATTCTCACAGTTAGTGTTCACTCAGTCAACTGCTATTTGCCCCAGGTAAGTAGCAAATTACAAGCTTATTTATCAGGGCATCATTCTGCCAAGGACTCTCCTATTAACAAGATGACTTTACAAGAATATAACCCAAGGCTACTCTCAAATACACAGTGCAGATGTTAGGGTAGACATAATGACCTATAACTGCTTTCACTCATATGTAACAGTGCGCAGTGCAGTCCTAAACAGGGTATGATGCTGTTCAGGACTGCACTGTCAGTGACACAAAAAGGCAATGATCCACAAAAAGATTCATACACAATGTACCTGAATAGCCACACTCTCTCTATTGTTTCCCCCTTCCCCGTCATCACTAGGTATTCTTGAAAAATCTGGTTTCAAAAGGAGCTCAAGCAGAATGTTGTTAGTATTTTTCTCAAAAATTCCTGTTTCCTAGATGAGTATACCTTACAAAGAAGGACAAACCATACTGGCTGATTTCCAGAACTACAAAGAAAGCACAATTATATTACAGATAGCAAGACAGGTTCTGGTCACTTCTGGTCTAGCATCTTTTCACCCATCTCACTAATTCATAGTTCATAGCAGCTTTCACGATAATTTGTTTCACTAACCTTCAGAATCTAAGCATCTTTCAAACTTCATGGATAACTGATAGGTATCAAAACATCGGACTCTAGGTTTATATGTTCCTGTAAAAGATGGCAAGATAATTAATGTAAGAAAAAGAATTTGCTTCAAAAATGTATCCAATACATTGTTCAGAAGGAAATAAAAGTCACTATTTGAGAGATGTTTCTGGTCTAGAATTTAATGGACGTTAAAAAAAAGGCTACTATCCTGGGGTTTATTGAGTGTGTTTATGTTTCCTAATGGCAATTGGACTAATCAAACAACTTGGTTTCAGGACCAAAGCCCAAGCCAATATATCTACATGTCAACCATCTAAAAACACTGTTTACAGAGGAATAACCTGTCCCTTTAGATTAAAATCCACAAATATACAGTCTCTTCTAGCCATGCCACTGAAGGGGGAGACTGGATTTATACCCCGCCCTTCACTTGGAGTCTCAGAGTGGCTTACAAACTCCTTTCCCTTCCCCTCCCCACAAGAGACACCCTGAGAGGTAGGTGGGGCTGAGAGAGTTCTGACAGAAACTGCTCTTTTTCAAGAACACCTCTGACAGAACTATGGCTTTCCCAAGGTCATCCAGCAGTTGCAAGTGGAGGAATGGGGAATCAAACCCGGTTCGCCCAGATTAGAGCCCGCACACTTAGCCACTCAATCCAGCTAGGGGCTATATATACATAGAAGCAGATTTCCTTGTACGTATCCCTGACTGGAAAGCACATACGTAAATGAATGCTGCCCACACAATTCTCCAGTCCAATCAGCTGCCAAGGCTGTTCACGTACAGTCTTTGCATGAATCGGATTTATGAGAGCCAGATATAGTAACCTTCCAGCTTTTTATCCCCAAACAAGGGAAAACAATGACATCAACAGGAAATCAATTCACAACAGAATCCAAAGCAGCTTGTCACAAATGAACTCCTGTAAAAATGGTCCTTGCATTCATCTGAAGTCACACTTATATGGGATGATCCACCTGACATTTCCTTGCTGGACGCTGATTAAGCAGTAGTCTCTGGTGATGACAGTCCCAGCCTCTAACAGGCGAGCTAGCTATTGTAAACCACATTTTGCCAAGGCTTCCGCAAAGCAGGAATTGTTTTCCAATAGGCATCACAAACATTCTGTATACAGTTTCAAGAAAATTACTTCTCTAAGCGCTTATCATGCAAAGAACCTTCAAATGTACAGCACTGCTGATTTGAAGGTTCTTTGCAGCATAACCACTTAGAGAAGTAATTTTCCGGAAATTGTATACAGAATGTTTGTGATGCTTATTGGAAAATCGTTCCGTCTTTGAGGAAGCCTTGACGAAACATAGAACCATAAATTTCAAGGGACCTCCAGGGTCATTTAGTCCAACGCCCTGCACCATGCAGGAAATTCACAAATACCTCCCCCTACACACCCCCAGTGACCACTGTTCCATGCCTTCAGGATCTCCAGCCAAACCGGCCTGGAGAAAAATTGCTTCCTGACACCAACATAAAAAGGTAAAGGTAAAGGTTCCCTTGCTCGAAAGCCAGTCGAATCCGACTTTAGGGTTGCGGTGCTCATCTCCGTTTCAAAGCCGAAGAGCCAGCGCTGTCCGAAGACGTTTCCGTGGTCATGTGGCCGGCATGACTAAACACCAAGGCGCACGGAACGCTGTTACCTTCCCACTGAAGTGGTACCTATTTATCTACTTGCAATTTCTTGCTTTCGAACTGCTAGGTTGGCAGGAGCTGGAACTAGAGATGGGAGCTCACTCCATCATGCGGCACCCGGGTCTTGAACTGCTGAACTACTGACCTTCCACAGCCTGCAGTTCAGCATCTTAACCACTTGAGCCACCGCAGCTCCAACACAGCAATCAGCATTTCCCTGGGCATGTAAGAAAGGGCCACAAGAACTAAGCACTGGTGTAACCCTTCCAGTCCTCCCTCTCATGATCTGCCTAAGTTCACAGAATCAACATTGCTGTCAGACGGCCATCTAGCTTCTGGAATATGGTTATCATATCACCTCTCAGCCGTCTCCCCTCCAGGCTAAACATACCCAGCTCCTTCAACCTTTCCTCAGAGGACTTGGTCTCCAGACCCCTCACCATCTTTGTTGCCCTCCTCTGAACACGTTCCAGCTTGATTATATCCTTCTTAAACTGTGGTGCCCAAAACTGAACACAGTACTCTAGATGATGTCTAACCAGAGCAGACTAAAGCGATACCATCACTTTGTGTGATCTAGACACTATACCTCTGCTGATACAGCCCAAAATTGCATTTGCCTTTTTAGCTACTGCATCACACTGCTAACTCATGCTCAGCGTATGGTCTACTAAGACCCCTAGATCCTTTTTGCACATACTACTGCCAAGACAAGTCTCCCCCATCCTATAATGATGAATTTGATTTTTCCTACCTGAATGCAGAACTTTACATTTAATCCCATTAAAATTCATTTTATTTGTTTTAGCCCAGTTTTCCAGCCTGTCAAGATCATCCTGTACCCTGACTCTTGTCTTCTATCGTATTTTCTACGCCTCCCAAGTTAGTATCATCTGCAGATTTAATAAGCATTCCCTCTATTCCTTCATCCAAATCATTGATAAAAATGTTGAATAAAACAGGTCCCAGGATAGATACTTGAGGCACTCCACTTGTCACTCTTCTCCAAGAGGGTGAGAAATCATTCACAAGCACTGTTTGGGTGCAATCTGTCAACCAGTTACAGATCCACCTAACAGTCATAGGATCCAAACCACATTTTACCAATTTGTCAACAAGAATATTATGTGGAAACCTATCCAAAGCTTTACTGAAATCAAGATAAACTATGTCTACAGCATTCCCCTGAACCAGCAAGGTAGAACCTTCTCAAAAAAGGAGATAAGGTTAGTCTGACATGACTTGTTCTTGAGAAAACCAAGTTGGCTCTCAGTAATCACAGCTGCCCTTTCTAAATGCTCGAGGACTGTCTGTTTGAGTATTTGTTCTAAAACTTTCCCAGGTATAGTCATCAAGCTGACGGGTTGGTAAGTTACACGGTTCCTCCTTTTCCCCCTTCTTGAAGACGGGGACAACATTTGCCCACCTCTAGTCTTCTGGCATCTCGTCTGTTCTCCAAGAATTCTCAAAAATAATGGACAGAGGCTCAGAAATTATACCCGAGAGTTCTTTTAGTACCCTTGGATGCAGCTCATCTGGCCCTGACGAATTCGTTTCATTTAAAGAAACTAGGTATTTATGTACTACCCCTATGTCAATCCTAGGCTGCAACTCCCTTCCCTCATCATGAGTTCTGTTTTTGCCATGTTGAGCACTGTTAGAGGCTGGGACCATCATCCCCGAAGATCACTGCTTAATCAACATCCAGCATGGAAATAAGTCTAGTGGATCATCCCATATCAGCATGATCTCGGGTGAACGCAAGGACTATTTATTACAGGCATTCATTTGTGACAAGCTCTTTTGGATTCTGTTGTGTATTGATTTCCTCTTGCTGTCATTGTTTTCCCTTACATGTTGAATTACATGTTGAATTAGTAAGCCTTATGCAGTTACACAGGGCCTGTAAGACGGAGCTCTTCCACCAGGCTTTCGAGTAGGGGCTGCCACCGCCATTGTACCACCACCGTATTAACATCATGAGGCGCACTGGCCCTGGT